>NW_015168736.1:160911-161085 GCF_001447785.1 Gekko japonicus | reverse complement strand
TGTAAATATAAATAAATAAATAAATATTGTACCTGTCTGAGGTCCCACCCCTCCTCAAACCTCACCCTCTTCAGGCTCCATTCCTCAAATCTCCAGGAGTTTCCCATCTGGAGTTGGCAACCCTATCAGGACTGGTCCCAATGTGTTTTCTCCCAAAGGCTAAAATAGGTGACA
>NW_015168736.1:77256-158592 GCF_001447785.1 Gekko japonicus | reverse complement strand
ATTTGGATGGGAGACCTCCCAGCGATAGCAGGGTTGTGATGCAGAATCAGGGAATGGCAAACCACCTCTGAGCGGCTCTTGCCTTGAAAACCTACAGGATCACCATAAATCAGCTGTGACTTGATGCCAAAAAAAAAATCATTCTTGAGCCCTACCCTCCCTTCAAGAAGCTCAGCACACACCCCTTACAACAGCCCTGTGAAGCCAACTAGCTTGGGTGGCCAAAGGACATCCATTGAGCATAGCAGGGATTAGAAACCCCCCCAAAAAAGGTAAAGGTTCCCTTGCTCGAAAGCCAGTCGAATCTGACTCTAGGGTTGCGGTGCTCATTTCCGTTTCAAAGCCGAAGAGCCAGCGCTGTCCGTAGACATTTCCGTGGTAATGTGGGTGGCATGACTAAATACCAAGGTGCATGGAACGCTGTTACCTTCCCACCAAAGTGGTACCTATTTATCTACTTGCAATTTCTTGCTTTCAAACTGCTAGGTTGGCAGGAGCTGGAACTAGAGATGGGAGCTCACTCCGTCATGCAGCACCCGGGTCTCGAACTGCTGAACTACTGACCTTTCACAGCCTGCAGTTCAGCGTCTTAACCACTTGAGCCACCGCAGCTCCTTTAGAACCCAAACCCGGCACCTAATCAACCCCAGCACATTGGTCTTCCATTAATGCCATAAAGAAATTAAACATGTCATTGTCTTAACGCCGTTACAATTAGACAATCAGTTTTTTAAAAAAGAAAATATATTATCTTTTATCTCACCACCGCCTTTCTGCCCCTTGCTTCCTTGGAGAATCCCCCCCCCCCGACTCTCCGCATTGTTCTCTGTGAGCTGTAATACTCGAGACTGAAGAAGACGTTATAAATTGAAACAGTCGTCGTAACGGTTAGTAAAAAATATGAAAGCCACGACATCTTTTTACCGGGGCTGACGTGTCGGATTGAACTGGCAAGGAAATCTGTCTGTTGCGGAGACAGATGGGGGAGCTCTGGGACTCTCCCTGGAAGGATGCCGCGGCTCTCGCTGATGCGCTCCCCACATCCTGACAATAGCTCCACTCTGAAAAGCAAGAGTTTACATGCCTGAAATAAATTGTTTTGATTAGAACCTTTAGGAGAGAAAGTCATAAGGTACGGTTTTATTGACTACTTGCCAAACAACAGAGCCCCTCTGTTCGGTGAGCTTGTTTTGCACTTGTAAGTCAAAGCTACCGACTGGGCTCCAATTTTTCTAAGGTTACCAGCTTACCATGGCAGCACATTATCATTTTCCTCTGGATTTATTATACCCACTGCCCATTCAGAGACAAAACACAGTCTGGATTTTAAATGTGGGCTATCAAAAAAAAGGAAAGAAAATATTTAAAGCCACCGTGACATTTTTCTGCAATTTATGTGCTCGGAGAGATGGAAGCTTAGTTCCTCTGTGTATCTTCTTTCCAGCCTAAATAAAGACGCTGGATGAGATGGCAAAGGAAGATTACTAATGTCTCTTGTTATCAGACAAAAGTCTTCCTCATTTGCAAGCTGGATTTTTTTTTTTTTAGTTTTGCTTTTCATTGGTCCCGGTCACACGAGCGGGATGATCCGCTGCCGAAGGGAGGCAAATTAGAGCCGGAGAACTGCGGAAGCGTGATCCGACGTGCCCCCGTGGCTCCGTGCTCTGTCAGCCATTCGCACGTTGTGCAGCAAACCGACAGTAGCGCGGTTGTGTGCATGCGTGGGATGGGGAATGGCACTGGCTGCGACGGCTACCAGCACTTGCCCGACCAGATGCATGGAGTTGCCGCGCATCACCCGGAAGGTAGTGTTGTGTTGCTACTACCTTTTAAATGCACATTTTCGAGCTGAAGGGCTGGATCGGGGACAGGTGCGTGATGTTTCCCAGATGTTGCAGTGTGATCGCGGCCACTCGATGTGCCCCCGATCCGTCCGTCTTGCGGGGCAAATCCTCCCATGTGACCAGGGCCATTGTAGGGTTTCCACCTCCAGGGTAGGAAATATCTGGAGATTTTGGGGGTGGAGCCTGAGAAGGACAAGGTTTGGGGTCGGGAGGGACTTCATTGGGGTATAATGCCATCGAGTCCAAAGCAAGCCATTTTCTCCAGGTGAACTGATCTCTGTCACTTGGAGATCAGTTGTAATCCCAGGAGATCTTCAGTCATCACCTGGAGTTTGGCAACCCTAGGCCTAAATGGTTGCTCATTTTTTAATAGCATTCTCAGTTTTATGGAGTAGCATAAGCCTTGGGACATGTGGTCTCTACCTTGAGGAGCTTACATGTTTTAGTGCTGATAGACAAGGAGATAAGCTGAGGAGGGGATGGATGAGGAAGGAAAAGTAGTGGGAGATGATGCGTAAATACAATTCCTGTGCAAAAGTATAAATGGAAAGAAGGAGGAGGAGGAGGAGGAGGAGGAGGAGGATCCATGGCGATCCCCCTCCGGGAGCGCGGCACGTCAGCAGCGGTTGCCACGGGAGCTGCCCGCCGCATGCGGGAAGCCCGTCCGCCCGCAGGCTCCAACTGGTCAGTCTCAACAGTCGCGGGCGGCTTGAAAGTAATTAGGGCGCAAGCCGAGGAGCTGCGGGGGCGGCGCGACGGATGCGCCGCGCTGATTGGGTGCGGCGTTATATAGGCTGAGCTGGGGCGCAGCGCGGCCGCTCGGAGTCCTGGCTGAGTCCCTGCCCTGCTTGTGGCTGGGGGGAAGAAGGCAGAAAATAATATCTCACTCTTGTGACTAAGTCTTTCTGCGGGCTGGGAAGGGTAAAACGGGGCTCTGCAGGAGCCTGGATGGTGGAACATTTTAGTTTTTCAGGTCATTCCATTGCTGACAGAAAAGTGGCGGTCCTCAGACAAAGAAATTGGATAAACATTTACATGTATTGTATGGCAGACGTAACCAAGTAGATACAACGGGTATAAAGACAGATTGAGCAATCCCGCTAAATACTAATATCTAAATGTTCAATCCACTCAATTGTGGCTGGGGAGACTACATAGAGTTCCGTCACATCTCCCTCACATTCCTGTGAATGCTCACATTCCTGTGACAGATGGAAAACAGTTTGGCAGGCTGCACCACAATCGCATTCAGGTCCTGGTATTTTGCCTTATTTAAACAACAGGGGTGATTTCTCACTAGAGCTGCCTCGCTGCTCAGCCGCCTTTTGCCCTGACACAAACATGTCAATTTCACACCCGAAGCTCCGGGGCTGCATTTTGACTCGGGGCTTCGCCCGATTTCCTCCGCAGTTTCGTGATCCTGGTTTTTGAGGATCATGAAACTGCGAAAAAAATCAGGTGAAGCCCCGAGTCAAATGCAGCCCCGCAGCCTCGGGTGTGAAATTGACATGGTTGTGTTGGGGCAAACGGCGCTGCGCTGCGAGGCAGCTCTAGTGAGAAATCGCCCCAGGTCTGCACAACTGCCAAAGCCTGTTCGTATTCTATTAGCCATCTTCCATATTTTACCTGGCAAGTCAAATCTTGTGGGCCTCTCATTGGTGTTTATCAGGTTATGGATGTCAGGTGGAACTGATTTCATCCATGTTCACAACCATTCGTTCCCTAAATTGAAATCTTGTGATTGCAGGATTTGCTGGGTGTCGGGACTTTAGTCTGGATAACCTTCATTAGCCATGTCTTTGTGGACAAGCAACTCTCTTGTTTTCATTGATCTTTCTATATTCACAAAGAAGAACATCTTGCCTTTGGAGATGCAGGGGAGCGACATGGCACAACATAGGTAGCCAATATGTCAGAGGGGGTTTAATACATCCACAGATGGTTCTCATCATTGTATTGAGTTGGACATCAAGTTTGTGGAAATGAGGGTTGTTGAGCCACACTGAAGCACCATATTCTGCAGTATTATACACCAACCCCAAAACTGAGGAACTATGGCCCCGGTCACATGGAGAGTTTGCCGCGCGAAAGGCACGAATGTTGGGCGGATTTTTGGGGTGTGATCACACCGCAACAACTGGGAAGCGTAGCGCACCTGTGGCCAGCCCGTGGCATCACACCAAAGATGCAGAGTTATAAAGTACCAAGGAAAGTGCACTAGTATCTGGAAAACATGTGGCTCATGGCAGCACTAGTATCCCGTGGCATCCGGCACCGTCCGTCGCCACGCCATGCTGCGCAAACCAGATGTTTTTCATAAGCGCATGTGCACAAACACAAAACTGAAAGCAGTGTTGCTCCGCAGAACTGCGCATGTGCACAAGTGCGAAACGCTTGTGTGATTGCACGACGCTGTTTCTTTGCCACGCTGCAGCAGCATCATGTGATCGCCAGCTAACAGTCGAAGCACGGAGACTTGGGGGACCAAGTGATCGGGCTACCGTGCTTTAATTTGCCCTGGGGCGAACAGCCACGCCTTCCCTCCGCGTTATCTGGCCCGTGTGACCGGGGCCTAAGTGTTGTAGCAGACACACTCCAAGTTGTACCACATCATTTTTGGAGAATGTTGTTTCACATGTGTATTTTCACTGCTATATTGGTAAGGTAGTGTTTATAACTCAAGATCCAGTCCTGGGTAATGATAAGATTTTTAGGTGTATGGTTGTGTGTAAATCAGGTGCCATTAAGGTAGACATTCAGGTCATGGTTGGCAAGATTGTTACTGAGATGGAAACAGGAGCATTCTGTTTTTCCTGGACTTGGGATGAGCCACCATTTACAGTAGTAGTCAGCCTTACTGCAATCACCATGCCGTAGAGATCATCTCAGGAACATCAGAGATGTATTGTTTGAAAAGAACCAAAGTGAGGACCGAGCCCTGGGGTAGATCATTATTCAGTTTCTTTTGCTTGTTGATTGACTGACCCATCATTACTTTTGAAAGTTCTATTACTCAGCATGTTATTTAGGAGTTAAAATTATGTTCTTCAGGGGGAAACTTTGAAAGACTTATACAGCGGACCATCCCTCCATACTGTGTCATAAGCGGCAGTCAGATCGACGAAAGCTGCTGATGCCTTAAGACACTTCTGACACCCTGCCTCAAGGGAAGTTGTTAAGTTGAGAACCTGGTTTCCACAACGACGGCGGGTTCTAAACCCGGCTTGCTCTATAGGGACGTGTTCGTTAATTCTGTCACTGATTCTCTTCAGGATTAGCCTCCTGAGGAGTTTATAACAAGAGATCAGACGGGAAATGGGTCTGTAACTTTCAGCCAGGTTTCAGAACAGCGACAATCTTTGCTTTCTCAAATTCCCCTGGGAGTCTTCCTGTTCTCACGATGTCAGTGAGAAACTTTGCAGGCCACCTCTTCGTAAGCGTGCCACTGTTGATCAGAAACTCATTATGGATGCAGTCAAAGCCTGGTGACTTTCCAGTCTTGATATCCTTCAGTGCCCTGGAAATCTCATCAGCACTGAAATCCCCTGACAGCTCACAGTCTTCAGGGCAGGTGCGTTTGGAGTTCTTTTTTTCTTTTTTTTTAACCTGACTGTAAAATCTTGGTCCTTAGGAACTCTGAACAGGGATACCAGTCCGGCAGCTACCTGGTTTGATGTTACCTCCAGATTTCCTCGAAGCACAGGTGGGTTTGCACCTAGTTTTGCTGCTGCTGCTGCTGTTTAACAGGCTCCAGGGCACGCTTTCCTACTGGAATGCCTGAAATCCAAATTCACAGTTTCTTTGGGCCATTTTTATCTGCAGGTAGCATTGAGTTTATGGAGGAGTTCGTCTGCTTACTTCTGTGTCTTTGCTGTCAAGAAAATTTTGACACAGCCTCTCTAATCACTCCAGCCTGGAACATATTCTTCCCAATATCCTCGAGGAATGTGTCTTTTGGCTATAGATATAACAGTTCTAATGAATCAGCAGTAGTTATTATGTGTTGGAGGGACCCATCCAAGACACCTATTCACTGAAACCTTTCCAGTTCTCCCTCCTAAAGTTCCATCATGGTCTTGGAAAAGACCTAATCACTGGTATTTGGATTCCTAGCTCAAGGATTACAGGTCAATGCTGGCTGTGCAGGAAAGCCTCAAGAACACGTCTGGATATAGGCAAGGGCTGACTTCTCTGGTCAGATGAAACAAATGTTAAATCAGGGTTGGACTCTGTATTCCATGCCACTGATCTGAAGGTGCCTCTGTCTTTAGTGTAGAAAATTAGATGCAACCCATGTTTTCAGCCCAGTTGAAAAGTACTTCACCATTCTTATTATTGACCCTGTATCTCCAATTTCCATGGTGACTGGTAAAGTCACCAGCATATATAGAAGGAAGAGGATAGGTTGATAGGACATGTGCCGGTTTGTAAACACTGTCAACATGTACTTCCTTAACTTTTACCACGATTGTGTGGATGTCCTTGTGGACATGGGTCAATACCAATAAACATATGGAGTGGAGGTCTATCAGTGGCTATTAGCCACAAGGTATAGATGGAACACTCTGTCTGGGGCAGTGATATTCTGTATTCTTGTTGCTTGGGGGGGGACAGTGGGAGGGCTTCTGGAGTTCTGGCCCCCACTGGTGGACCTCCTGATGGCACCTGGGTTTTGACCATTGTGTGACGCAAAGTGTTGGACTAGATGGGCCATTGGCATGATCCAACATGGCTTCTCTTGTGTTTTTAAATCTCAAAATGCAAGATTGCTGAACTCGAGGGACACGGGATGCTTACCTCCCTACTGATGATAATTTTCTGCTCCCAGGCATTTCTCCTCTGCCCTAATCTGTCTGATTGCAATAGGCATGGTACCTTTGCATCCTTTTCAAGCATTCTTTATAGCACCCCTCCCACCATCTGACTAGGATCAAAGGACTCAGATCTCCACTTCCACTCTACTGTGTCTGACTAAGGGATCTTTGACACTTGAAATCCTGCACTGTGAAACTCTTCTCGGTCTCTGTTTCTCTGCATGCCAAGATGTTGTTGTTGTTCAGTCGCACAGTCAAGTCCGACTCTTCGCGACCCCATGGACCAGCTCCCGCCAGGCCCTCCTGTCTTCCGCTGTCCTCTAAAGTTGGCTCAATTTCATGTTCGTTGCGTAGATGACACTGTCCAATCATCTCATCCTTTGCCGTCCCCGTCTTCTTTGACCTTCAATCTTTCCCAGCATCAGGGTCTTCTCCAGTGAGTGCTCCCTTCTCATTTGGTGGCCAAATGCCAAGATGGCTGCCCTCTAAAATACTGTTATATTCAGTTTAGTCTCTGAGAGGGTAGGGTCTAAAGGTTAAGAAACGGACTTCACGGATCTGGCAGGTTTTGAGGAACAATTTGAAGGGGCAAAGAGATACCCCATGTTGGTGATTTGGGAGAGAGATCAAGGTAGGAGCAGCAGCAAGGAAGAACAGCAGGATCTGGAGGGGGTAGGAGGCTTTTGGATAATTGACGGTTATTACTAATTTTACTGTTTGTTCATGTATATTTTGACATTTTAATAAATGTTTTATCTATTAAACAAAAAAGAATGTCACATTAGAATCTGGGAGACCCAGGTTCACACCCTCAGACTTCCATGGAAGCTTGCTGGGTGACCTTGGTCCACTTACATGCTCTCACCCTAACCTACAGCACTGGATGGTGGCTATAAGGATAGAACAGAGGAGTGGAGAATGTTGTAAGCCAGGGGTGTCAAACTCATTAGTTACAAGGGCCGGATCTGACATAAATGTGACTTTGTTGGGCTGGGCCATGTGTGCCATAAAATGTAATGCCAGGTACCAGAGATAGAAACTGTATAAAGAGCAGCAGCTGGTAAGCTCCGAGTTGGTGTATCCTCACTGCAAGGCCCCATGGGCTCGGAGGGGGGCGCAGAGGAAAACCCACCTAGGTGGACTGGAGAGGCAGTAGGGTAGCACTGGGCAGATGCTCCCACGATGCTTGACTGCTGCAGACGAGGTTGTCCTGCTGTGCTGAAGCCACAATGGAGTGGCTCTGCCCTCTCTCCCCAGCCATTTCTCCTTGCATCAGTTGCTCGCTGGCTGCATAAAAGCTCTGATTGGGCCAGATCCAGCCCCCGGGCCTTATGTTTGACACACCTGATGTAAGCGGCTCTGGATCCCCATTGGGGAGGAGAGTGGGGGTATAATGAAATAAATAAATAAATATTCTAAAATGGCTCTTCCATTTGAGGAAGAGCTTCTTGAGCTGCAGGCTAGCTCCTTACACTGCCCCCCATTGCTACCTTCCCACCTCCTGCTTCCTCCCTCCTCAAAATGGGGGAACATGTTCAGCATTAGATATATGATTATAGAGTCGCCAATCTCCAGGTGTTCCAACTGATCATCAGGCAACAGAGATCAGTTCACCTGGAGAAAATGGCTGCTTTGGAAGATGGACTCTATGGCATGATACCCCATTGAAGTCCCTCCCCTCCCCAAACCCCACCTTCCTCAGGCTCCACCCCCAAAATCTCCAGGTGATTCCCAACCACAATGGAGTGGCTCTGCCCACTCTCCCCAGCACTTTCTCCCTTGCATCAGTTGCTTGCTGGCTGCATAAAAGTCCTGAATGGGCCAGAATGCTCCATTTGCTGCCCTCCGGGATGGATCCAACCAGTTTTCATGGTTGGAAACAGAAGGAAAGAGTTTTCTTTGACTACAAAAAAGGCTGTTCTGGGGCTCGTGAGACCTGTGTGCACAAAAGCCATGTGAAACTCACCAACTCATAAGATAGATTAGATAGTTTCGTGGAGGATAAGTCTATCAATGGCTGCAAGCCACGGTGTCTGAGGAGAACCTCCAAATTCAGAGGCACTAAACCTCTGAATCCCAGATCCATGCGGAACATCAGGAGAAGGTTTTGGCCTCCATGCCCTATTGTTGGCCCTCCAAAGGAACTGGTTGGCCACTGTGTGAGACAGGATGCTGGATTAGATGGACTATTGGTCTGGTCCAGCAGGGCTCTTCTTATGTTCTTATATGTAGCAACAGTGGTAGGAATTTTTATAGCATTACCTAAATACTGAAGAGCTGTCACCTTGACCCACTTTAATGCTTTCCCATCAGCTCTTTTGGAAGGAAGATAAGCATGCATCCTATCAGGAGGGGAGCAGTCCCCAACCCCTCCTGTCCATTTGTCCCTCCTACCAGGGGGTCGAGAGTCCGGGCCTCCACAAGTTCCAAGGGATGGAAGTGGTCCCAGAGGCCAAAGGAGACAACCAAGAGAGACGAGCATGGAGTTTAAGCCCAGGACAGAACCTCTGGCGGTTCTCCTGTTCCAGAGGCAGCCTGAAGGGGAAACCCTTTGAGGATTCCCAGGCAGCCCCAGCCTCCTACCCCCCAGACCTGCCCGAGGAACCCCAATGACCAAGGGAGGCCACAAGGGAGGACCTGGATGACACCCCCAGTGATGCTGGCCAGATCGGGAGGAAGCTGGCTGGGAGCACACCAATGGGAATGGGGAGTGGGCCAATCCCATGGCCATGCTCCTCTGAAGTAGGGAGGGTGGGGCTGGAGTGGGAGGGAGGATTAAAAAGGAGAGAAGTGAATGTCGACCAAGGAGGATGACACCTGGCACTTATGAGGAACGAAGAGCGGAGCCGAGGATGGGCGAATTAGTGAGCGGCAGAGAGCGAGTGAAAGGGACTACTCCCCATGTATCCAACACCTCGGAAATAAGGGCCAGGCAGGGCAAAGGACAGTGAAGTAACCAATCCCACACCCAGTGTCTGAGGGCGAGGGGCTGCCTTAACTCCTTGGCTCCCTATCCTGGAACCAACCCAGGTCTCCCTGCCTCCTCAGAGTGCTGGCAAACCTGACACATCCCTTACCCTCAATGGAATTGCCCCTGCCAGTTGGACATGGTTGAAACAATTGATCGTGTATTCTTGAATTGACCTCTGTCAATTCTTGTATTGACATCTGGTCTCTATCCGTAACACCAATCTTATCAAATTTTCTAGGCATATCTGATTAATTTTATATTTCCCTCCTCCTTTCAGATTATTCCAGCAAAACCACCTGTAAGATGGCCAAATTTTGCACAAGATGGAGTGCAAAAGCTGGCTAGATCCAATGCTCAGCATACAAGTAGACATTTCTGTGGTATTGCAGTTCTGTGAGAATGTACTATTTTTATTTATTTATTTATTCCATTTTTATCCCGCCCTCCTTGCATAGCAGGCTCAGCGCGGCTTACAGTAGGTTAGGTAAAGGTAGAGGTTCCCTTGCTTGAAAGCCAGTCGAGACTGACTCTAGGGTTGCGGTGCTCATCTCCGTTTCAAAGCCGAAGAGCCAGCGCTGTCCGAAGACGTTTCCGTGGTCATGTGGCCGGCAGGACTAAACACCAAGGCGCACAGAACGCTGTTACCTTCCCACCAAAGTGTTCCCTATTTATCTACTTGCAATTTCTTGCTTTCTAACTGCTAGGTTGGCAGGAGCTGGAACTAGAGATGGGAGCTCACTCCATCATGCGGCACACGGGTCTCGAACTGCTGAACTACTGACCTTTCACAGCCTGCAGTTCAGCGTCTTAACCACTTGAGCCACTGCAGCTCCATACAGTAGGTTAAAATACGTTAAAACACAGATGCACTGAGACAATGCAATAGTGTAGTATACGTCATGCTGCATGCTACTTCTTGTTACACAACGTGATGGTGAGAGAGTTTCCAAAAGTAATCAGTGGAAAAAACTAGAATCTGGTGATAAATAATGTATGGTCAGAGAAAACTAATCAGAAGGCCTCAATTCCCATTGTCCCTACTCAGGTGCTCAATTACTTCCTAGGAGAAGCTGAGAGACCAATAACCCGATGTCTTGGATATAAATGAGTTTTATTATTAAGGAAGATATTAAAACTTACATGAGTATACCAAAGTAGCTCATCTAAATTCTACAAAGATTGTCTAAGAGTGTTCATTGTCTCCTTCTTGGGTTTATTCCCCTCCCCCTTCTTACATTATTCTGACCTTGTTTTAAGGTAGTTCACACTGCTGGCAAAAAGGTAGTATACGAAGAGAAGCCTTGGACTCATGTACACAATTCCCCTTCCCCCTGACACTGTAAAACTCAACTATGGTGTCTTTAGATCTTTAGTCACCATTTTTCTGCCCAATGGAGACCCAAATGCCTTAAAGCTAGGGTGGCTGAACCCCTGATGGGGGTGGGGGTTCCCCTGATTTCGGGGGCCCCAATCCACTGGTCAGCTGGCTGGTGGGGGAAGCCCCACCCCCAAACAGCCCCCCCATGCCCAACATGCCCAGTGTGACGACGTCACTCGGAAGTGACTTCATCATGCTGGGCATGTCACATGGGGAATGCTCTAGCATTTGGCTAAAAGCTCTATTGTGACCATAGAGTTTTAGCCAAATGCTAGAGTATCCCCTGTACAATGTGCCCAGTACAATGATGTCACTTCCGGGTGATGTTGTTGTGGCACGCATGCATAGCACACATGCCCGAAGACCCCGAAAACAAGCCTGAGGCCCCCCGCCAGCAGACAGGTAAGATCTGGGAACCCTGCTTAAAGAATCATTCTCTCTTCCATTTGATCCTCACCATAACAGCCTTGTGTTGTGTGTTGGGTTGAGAGAGAGTGACTGGCCCAAGATCACCCAGCGAGCTAACATGGCAGAGTGAGGATTCAAGCCTGAGATTTGAGTCTGACCCTCTGATTCCTACAACTGAGGGTTCTCTTGGCCTACTCACATCAGTGATTATGAAAATAGTCTTTGAGGTCATGATTCGGCCCTCCCATTTTTTGAGATGGAAAGATGGCATCAGTGAAGCTTATAACTATAGTAACATACACCCATTAAATCTCAGCACAGAGTAAAAAGTATTTGTGTGTGGGGAGCCTATACAATCCAAAGGCACATTCCCACATCTTGTGGTGTCAACAACCTATAAAAAGGTAAAGGTAAAGGTTTCCCTTGCTCGAAAGCCAGTCTTTCGAGCAAGGGACTCTAGGGTTACAGTGCTCATCTCCGTTTCAAAGCCGAAGAGCCAGCGCTGTCTGAAGACGTTTCCGTGGTCATGTGGCCGGCATGACTAAACCCCAAGGCGCACGGAACGCTGTTACCTTCCCACCAAAGTTTATCTACTTGCAATTTCTTGCTTTCGAACTGCTAGGTTGGCAGGAGCTGGAACTAGAGACGGGAGCTCCCTCTGTCATGCGGCAACTCGGGTCTCGAACAGCTGAACTACTGACTTTCCACAGCCTGCAGTTCAGCGTCTTAACCACTTGAGCCACCGCAGCTCCCTATGCACTACAACCTATGCACTACATATTAATGGTGTTATCATAACTCCCCAGTCTCGTTCCCCCCCCTTTTAAAATAATATCCTTTATTGTTATCCCTTTGAATTTTATTTTTCTGTGATTAATATAACTTCACTCTGACCTGTGTGGCTCAGACTAGCCTGATCTCATCAGATCTCAGAAGCTAAGCAGGGTCAGCCTTGGTTAGTTCTTGGATGCGAGACAATTGAGGACGTTTGGGGTCACTGCACAGAAGCAGGCAATGGGAAACCACCTCTGTTTGTCTCTTGCCTTAAACACCCCTTGGGGTTACCAAAAGTCAACTGCGCCTTGGCAGCACTTTACCCTTTGAGGATTCCCAGGAAGCCCCAGTCTCCTACCCCCCAGACCTGCCCGAGGAACCCCAATGACCAAGGGAGGCCACAAGGGAGGACCTGGATGACACCCCCAGTGATGCTGGCCAGATCGGGAGGAAGCTGGCTGGGAGCACACCAATGGGAATGGGGAGTGGGCCAATCCCATGGCCATGCTCCTCTGAAGTAGGGAGGGTGGGGCTAGAGTGGGAGGGAGGATTAAAAAGGAGGGAAGTGAATGTCGACCAAGAAGGATGACACCTGGCACTTATGAGGAACGAAGAGCGGAGCCGAGGATGGGCGAATTAGTGAGCGGCAGAGAGCGAGTGAAAGGGACTACTCCCCATGTATCCAACACCTCGGAAATAAGGGCCAGGCAGGGCAAAGGACAGTGAAGTAACCAATCCCACACCCAGTGTCTGAGGGTGAGGGGCTGCCGTAACTCCTTGGCTCCCTATCCTGGAACCAACCCAGGTCTCCCTGCCTGGTCTCCCTGCCTCCCTGCCTCCCTGCCTCCTCGGAGTGCTGGCAAACCTGACACATCCCTTACCCTCAATGGAATTGCCCCTGCCAGTCCTCAAAGTATAATCCGAAGATCTGTAAATTATTTCAATATGACCCCAGTTAATTAAAATTGTTCATCCATGATATTTATAGAGCATGTGCAAAATTGCCTTAGAGATACTCAGAAGCTGGATTCATCAACCCCTTGTCAGGATCTTCATTGTCCCAAGGATCCCAGAATTGAGTTTCACAATATCTCCAGGAGCTGTGCCTTTCCCTCCTGTTCTGTGGAGGGGATTTACTTGAATACTTACGATTCCAATACAGCCCTTGGATCACAAAATCATTGAACTGTTTCCACTAACATCTGAATTCCATCCCAGGGTAGAGGGATTTCGTGTCAGTGGACAGTTCTTTACACTGAAGGAGGACCCTGGTGCTAGTGGAATGGAATCATAGAATAGTTTTTGTGTTAAGTGCCTTCAAGTTGTTTCTAACTTATGGCGACCCTATGAATGAATGGCCTCCAAACATCCTATCATCAACAGCCTCCAGTAAACTGAAGGCCGTGGATTCCTTTATCGAGTCAATCCATCTCATGTTGGGTCATCCTCTTTCCCTCACCTTCAACTTTTCCTAACGTTATTTTCTTCCCCAGTGAGTCTTCTCTTCTCATGAGGGGATCGAACGATGACAACCGAACAGACTATGCCTGAGATCATGAAACCTGAGATCACGAAACCGGAGATCACGAAACATGAGATCATGAAACCATCATCAATAAAAGGCTTGTGGCACAGGGCATAAAGCACGGTGGATAGTTGGGTGAGAGAAAAAGTTGGCTGGATCCTATCCACAGTTTGTCCATATAATGTCGAATGGGTTATTGTTATTACCGGCATCATTGTTTCTGCTTCTTCAATATCCTTCTTTACACTAGAAGAACCGAGAGAGCCGGTGGAGCGTAATCGCCGAGTGTAGGAAGTGCCTAGTGGAAATCTCATTCCTGTTCCAAATTCATTCGCCGGCTTCAGGCCAGCTGCACTTCTCTTGATCTTATTCCTATGTCTGCAACATGGGGCTGAGCTCCCTCACAGGGTTGTTGTAAGGATCCCTGAGATAATGCATGGGAATTGATTTGGGCATGCCACAGTCATAAACGTTAAACATTATCATTCTGTAAGCAAAGATCTGAACTAAGGTCTACCTCCGGTAACCCTAATTATTGGCCTGAGCATGCTGCATTGTTCAACTTCCATTACTGGTTGTCATCTGAGGATGGTAATGCAATTTTCTTGATGGATGGGAGCCTGCCTATCGATGCCAAGCCAATTGACACAGCGGGGGATGGAGAATGGCATGGAACAATTCACTCGATACAAGAGTGAGTGCTTTGAGTCACCACCAATATTTACACTTCCATCTACCAAGTTTCCATTGCCAGCTAATTCTAATGTTACCCTTTAAGGGTTTATAGGTCTGAAACCCATCATTAACTTTATGTAAAGGCTTTCATTAACTGGGAACTTAAGCTTTCTAATAATAGTTTTAAATGACTGTGGGTAGCACTCATGCCATTTTAGCGAGTAAATGAAACTGAATGTAATGTTCTGTTGTAAATGGAAGGGATAAATCCTATCATGTCAGGAAGGACTGTGAACTCAATGTGGTGGAGTGGTTAGACTATCAGACTCGGACTGTGGAGGCCAGTGTTCGGATCCCTGCTCCTTGGGTGACCTTGGACAGGTTACACACGCATGCATGCTGCCAACCAGCGGGAGACTTATCGGCATGGAGACTGGACGTCTCTGGCAATGTACTTGCTTTATACACAGATACCCTTACAGTGCAAACAGGCACCCTTACAGTGCAACATAAGAACATAAGAAGACCCCTGATGGATCACAGGCAAAAACAATACCATCAAATTGTCAAAATAGCAACATGATGTTCACTGTTTCATTAATTAGCAAGATTAACAGCAAGTTGGGGTACCAAGAAGAAAAGGAGGAGGAGGAGATTGGATTTATACCCCACCCTTCACTACCCAGAGAAGTCCCAGAGTGGCTTACAATCCCTTTCCCTTCCCCTCCCCACAACAGACACCCTGTGAGGTAGGTGGGGCTGACAGAGCTGTATTGAGAACTGCCCTCGAGAGAAGCTCTGAGAGAATTTGTGACTGAGCCAAGGTCACACCAGCAGCTGCATGTGGAGGCGTGGGGGAATCAAACCCAGTTCTCCCAGATTAGAGTCTGTGCTCTTAACCACTATACCAAAGTGGCTCTCAAGGACTGATCTAACGGCCTTCCAACTAGAAGCCAACCACAAAGCAGTTTAGAAAGATGGACCCCATCAATTAAAAGCCAGGAAACAGAAAGACAGAAAGGTGGACAAGAGGTGCGCTTCAAGGGGGAGGGCGTTCCAAAGGTGAAGTGCCATCACTGAAAAATGCCTGTCTCTAGTTGCCACGTTCCTCACATCTGCAGAAGCATGGGCGGAAGACCAAAAGAATCCCTGTCCCACCATTAAGGAGCAGCCTAGATAGCCCAGCCTAGCCTGACATCATCAGACCTTGGAAGTTAAGCAGAGTCACTGCTGGTAGGTCCTTGGATAGGAGACCACCAAGGAAGACTGGGGTTGCTATGCAGAGAAAGGCAAGGGCAACCACCTCTGCTCATCTCATGCCTTGAAACCCCCTTGATGGGTCACTGTAAGCTGGTTGCTGCTGGACAGCTCCCTTTGCTTTACTAGCTATAGTCAAAAATGGCTTCAGGTCAAGTCTGTGACCATCAGACCTAATACAACCCATGACCCATCTATAACAGCCACCTTCATGTGCAGTCTGTTTGTCAAGCCGCCAAAGAGGAGGAGTATATTGACTTGTTCATAGATCAGTAGAAGTAGTTGTTAGGTTGCCTTTGGCTTTGTGTTGTTGTGCAGGCCTGTTGTAAATTGAACCAAGCTGCTCTTGGTGAAGTGCCTTGATATGTGTAGGGTTACCAGCTCTGGGTTGGGAGATACCTGGAGATTTGGTGGGTGGAGACTGGGGAGGATGGGGTTTGCGGAGGGGAGGGACCTCAGCACTGTACAATGCCATAGAGTCCACCTTCCAGAGCAGCCATTTTCTCCAGGGGAGCTGATCTCTATTGTCAGGAGATCAGTTGTAATAGTGGGAGATCTCCAGGCCCCGCCTGGAGGCTGGCAACCATAGGTATATGTCAGACAGCAGACTTCAGCATCAGACTGAACATGGACCTTCCAGAAATTGATTTATTTACTAGCAGCGTTACTGATTTGAATCGTCATTTCAAATGACTTGTCTTGAAATGTCAACACATCAAGCTGGATTAAACGTAATTATTCTTAATTTTTGCATCTGGCAACATTAATTTGATCTCTCTTTCATGGGGATGGGGAAAATATCCGACTGACCTACAACAGTCACAAAATGTTATGATCTGTTCTAACTGTGTTACCGCCTGCATGGTCCTGCATTGTGGGACAGAGTATATTTTTGGTATGCATGTTATACATAGGAGCTGTGGTGGCTCAAGTGGTTAAGACGCTGAACTGCTGGCTGTGGAAGGTCAGTAGTTCAGAAGTTCAAGACCCGAGTTGCCGCATGACAAAGTGAGCTCCCGTCTCTAGTTCCAGCTCCTGCCAACCGAAAGCAAGAAATTGCAAGTAGATAAAGAGGTACCACTTCAGTGGGAAGGTAACAGCGTTCCGTGTGCCTTGGTGTTTAGTCATGCCAGCCACATGACCACAGAAACGTCTTCGGACAGCGCTGGCTCTTCGGCTTTGAAACGGAGATGAGCACCGCAACCCTAGAGTCAGACTCGACTGGCTTTCGAGCAAGGGAACCTTTACCTTTACCTATGTTATACTGATTGGTTCAGCATAGGAAAAGGAGTACGACAAGGATGTATATTGTCACCTTGCTTATTTAATATATATGCAGAGTACATCATGCGAAATGCTGGCCTGGATGAATCACAAGCGGGAATTAAGATTGCTGGGGAAAAGATCAACAACCTCAGATATGCAGATGATACCACTCTAATGGCTGAAAGTGAAGAGGACCTAAAGAGCCTCTTGCTCAGAGTAAAAGAGGAGAGCGCAAAAGTGGGCTTGAACCTCAACATCAAAAAAACTAAGATCATGGCATCCGGCCCCATCACTCCTTGGCAAATAGAAGGGGAAGTCGTGGAAGTAGTGACAGACTTCACGTTCCTGGGATCCCAGATCACCGCAGACTGTGACTGCAGCCATGAAATTAAAAGACGCCTGCTCCTTGGGAGGAAAGCGATGGCGAACCTAAACAGCATGATAAAAAGTAGAGACATCACCCTGCCAACAAAAGTCCGCATGGTCAAAGCAATGGTATTCCCAGTAGTCATGTATGGCTGCGAGAGTTGGACTATAAGGAAGGCCGAGCGCCGAAGAATAGATTCTTTTGAACTATGGTGCTGGAGGAGACTCTTGAGAGTCCCTTGGACTGCAAGAAGAACAAATCAGTCAATCCTCAAAGAAATCAACCCTGACTGTTCCCTGGAAGGCCAGATAATGAAACTGAAGCTCAAATCCTTTGGCCACCAAATGAGAAGGGAGCACTCCCTGGAGAAGACCCTGATGCTGGGAAAGATTGAAGGTCAAAGAAGACGGGGACGGCAAAGGATGAGATGGTTAGACAGTGTCATCGATGCAACGAACATGAAATTGAGCCAACTTCAGAGGACGGCGGAAGACAGGAGGGCCTGGCGGGAGATGATCCATGGGGTCGCGAAGAGTCGGACTTGACTGTGCGACTGAACAACAACAAATGTTATACATAAAACATTTCTAAGTTGTTCATTGGCACATGGTGACAGCAGGAGTTCAACGTACAACATAGTATGACCATTTCCACAGTAGTGAAATTCCTCGCATTGCTGTTTTTAAAACTCTGCATTATGTCAAATTTCCCACAGTAGATTTTTCTTCACCAGGCACAAACCCGAAGTTTTCTCCTCCTTGCCCCGTGTTTTCGGAACTCGCTAAAACTGGGGATTCTGAAAATGCAGGATAAGAAAGAGAAAACTTTGGGTTTGCACCTGGTGAGGAAATATCTGCTGCAGAAAATGTCACATAACACACAGTTTTAAAAACATCAATGCGGGGAATTTCACTGCTGTGGAAATGGTCTATGTGACATATTAGTTGGCTGGTCCATAGGAAGCTCTGGCTATACAGGCTCCTCGGACTGAAACCCCACAATGTACAGCATAGTACCACGTACACTGTGTTACTTATGCTATGTATAGACAGCTGATGTGGTAACTGGCACAGGATGATCATTAAGTGACTGACAGCAAAGAAGTCCTCGGTTTGATTCTTGGCTCTACCATGAAGTCATTAGGTGTGGGGCCTCAGGCAAGTCAGACTCCCTTACTAACTGATCCCTTTGTGTCAAATGCTCCTGGCGCCAACCTGCCTTTCTCCTTAGTTTCAAATGGCATCGCTAATGGCTTGAGTCTTAAAATTTTTCAGAAGGATATTCCCTTGGACCATGTTAGCCATAAAGTGGACTCCAGAGTTCTTGTCAGAGTAATGGCTTAGTAGTTCTCACATATGCTTCCTTCCCCAAGTCCTCCTTGGGGACCTGGCGAGCAGCTCTGGTCATCATAGTTCAAAAACTACATTGCAGAGCTGGAAACAGTACAGAAGAGGGCGAACAAGGTGACTGGGGAGTCGGAGCACCTTTCCCAGGAGCAAAGGCAGATGTTTAGAAGAGGGGTGGCTGAGACGGGATGTGATAAGTGTGCATAACATTATGCACAGAGTAAAAGAAAGTGGGCAAAGAACTTTGTGCAGTGGGTTGGACTCGATGACCGCAGAGGTACCTTCCAACTCTATGATTCTGTGATTCCTCTGTCTCTCCCAAAATACTAGAACTTGGTTCCCAGTGAACTTGATGGACAGTAGATTTTAGATGGACAAGGGGGAATACTTCTTTGCTCAACGAACGCTTCGCTGCTAGAGGATGTAGCGATGGCCATAGACATAGATGGCTTTAAAAGATTAGACAGATTCACGGCGGTTAGTTCTATCAGTGGCCACTAGCCATGGTGACTAAATGAAATCTGCACATTCAGAGGCAGTTGTGATGGACAGCAAGCAATTGCAGGCTTTTAAGCAATGCGTGATCAGAGGCAGCGGCAGATGAATCAGTTTTTTTCCTTTGCCGCGTGTTTTCGTTGCACTTCAATAAGGGATTGCTGACGCAATGCGAGCCCGCAGGAGCGTTCACGCAGGGAAGACTGTCTGCAGCTCGTTGCAAACCCGTTTGATACTGCAGTTTCCCCGGTATTTTTTAACTCCACTTCTTCAGCGGAGTGCAACGAGTTGGCGACAGGTGCAGGATGCTTGCCAGATGTTCCCGTGTGATTGCACCCTTAAAATCTGCCCAGCATTCATGCCTATCATGCAGCTAATTCTGGGTTTATAAACCCAAGTTTATTTTTTTATTTTTTTTAACTTTCGATTTATTGATTGCTTTTCCCCACACACCTGCGGGCTCAGAGCGATTTACAGTTACTCATGACATTTGGACTAACAATATTCGTGGGGGATAGGGAAGACAACATACAGTATTTTAATTACACACACATTGTAGCTGGCCGGAGGCTTCATCTGCGGGCTGGATCAGTCGTGTTCCGACGGCTGTATTCTTGTCGGCTGGCTGATGACGTCAGGGCTTCTTGATGTCACGCTGCCACACTGCCACTGCCTGGCCGACTCGCTCCACTGTTTTCGAACAGATCTTTTTTCATCTTTTGATTGCCACGCCACAGAACTCACACTCGGCAGCTAACACCTTCACAAAGGGAGTGGTGTGCCCACCCCCTTACAGGTGGCCCCCAATTTATCTACTTGTCAAAGCTTTCAAATCGCTATCACCAAAGAAGAGTAACACACTACCTAAAGGCTACCCAGTTATCGGTTATGGAACTGAAAATTCATAGGGAGGTTGGAGGGAAAATCTGAGACCTTATGAGAGCAATTGTTGAACGAGAGTACCAGTCTGGTACAGCAGTGAACCTCTGAATCTCAGTGCCAGGAGGCAACATCAGGTTTCTCCCACCAGCCAGCTAGCCAGGGGTGGATTGGGGCCCCCAAAAGTGGGGAAAACCCCACCCGGACCTAGAGTCTGGAACCCTAACTGATGGTTACAGGACTATTTTAAGGAGTACTTAGATAATGTAACAAGTCCCTGGAAATATTAGGAGAGCTTTAAAAGGCTCCCCAGAAAATTATCTATCTCAGGCTGTAAACCAAAAGCAGTCAGTCAGAAAAGGCTGTGTCATTCTCCCCCAAATTTTGGAGAGCTTATTTGCTTTCAAGGGAATTTCTGTAGTGTAATAAAACTGTCACTCAAAGAGGAAGCATCTCTCTGCGAGGACATGAGAACAGAAAGAGAATAAACTGAGTCCATCCAGGTGGGCAGCTCATTTGCATGACAGCAATGCCTGAAGGCCTGAGGGAACTGCTAGGCAAGCTGAGGGATGTGAGGTATGCTGAGGAGGTTTCTGGGATACCTGGGGACAGAAAATGCCCTAAGTTGGGATATCATGCTCTGGTGTTTCCTAAGGACTCCCTTCCTCAATCCAGGCTGCCTGGGATTCACTACAGATCAATCCACTCCAGAATTTATTGTGGGCCAAAAGGACAATCAAGACATTCTAGAGGAAAGTTACATTAATTGTTGCTGTGACTCTGTGCATAAAATGAGCCTCTTCCTTTAAGCCAGTTTGGTGTAGTGGTTAAGCGCTGTAGACTCTAATCTGCGGGACCGGGTTTGATCCCCCACTCCTCCACATGCAGCCAGCTGGGTGACCTTTGGTCAGTCACAACTCTCTCGGAGCTGTTCTCTCAGCCCCACCTACCTCACAGGGTATCTGTGTTGGGGAGAGGAAGGGAAGGAGATTGTCAGCCACTCTGAGTGAAGGCTGGGGTATAAATCCAATCTCTTCTTCTTCATAATAGGTATACCAGCCTCCAGGTGGAACCTGGGGATCCCCCAGAATTACAGTTCACGTCCAAGCTACAGAAATAACCTCCCCAGGAGAAAATGGATGCTTTGAAGGGTGGACATGGTGGCATTGTATCCTGCAGAGCCTTCTGTCATCTCCAGGCTCCACCCCCAAATCTCCAGGAGTTTCCCAACCTGGATCTGGCAACCCTATTCCTTTAACAACGCCTCTGTGTCAGGTTCCACAGCCAACAACTGAGTACACACTTATCAGAAAGGTTATACTTTATTGCAGAGCTATAGATGCATTAACAAAGTTACTGTTAGGAATGGCGTCGCCCCTCCAAGCATAACGGGATATAGGGTATTCGTATGCACCCCCCCCCCTTCACCAGGCGAATTAGCCACATTCCCGCGCGCAGGAGAAGGAGCCTCAGACCGCAGCATAGCTGACACTCTGTTTTCAAAAGGGCTGCCTCTTAATATTGATCCATGTACCTCTGTTGTGCCACAGGCCATTTTCTTGCCTGAGGCAAGGGTTCTTGCTAATGGATTTGGGTGATAAAAGGAAGCTCCACAAGCCCAAGTTCTGCGGTAACACAATTGCAGAAAAGAAAACAGGCTGCAGTATACATAAGGGAGGTTCCACACATCCCTTTAGCCCCTGGGGGCTTCTTATAATGGCAGCGGGTTCTAGCAGCTCCAGGTCTCCAATGTTGCCCACTTACCACTGGTTCCAGTTCCTCTTTATATTCTGCTTAGGTGGTGCCTCATTGGGGTTAGTATAAAGACAACAGTCGTGAGAGTCTGACCCACAACTCAAGCAGTCACTAAGACTTGCAAAGAAAAAGCTTCCTAGGTATTACAATCTAAAGCACTACAACATCATTAATAAATCAAAAGAAAATCCTTGTGCATAGGTACATAATCAGCGTCATCTCTAGATTATATAACCACGTTTCAAAATTGGATCTTCCTCAGGAGATATTCTGTAGTGTACAAAAATACAATTCTTTAGAATATATACTATGTAAACAATAGAAAACAGTATAAAATCCTGGTGCAGTCTTACTTACAGAGTAGTACAATAGCTCTCTGTTTCACAAAGTGCTTGACAACAAGTCATAAGGAATCTGAAACATAATAATGTTCCTCTTGTTATGAAAAAAATACAAGGTATTTTAAGTTACAGAGTATTTTATAATTTAAGCCAGCCTAGTAGTAACTTACACTACATTCAGATAGGACGCTAATCTCAGTAAATGTTCAGGCTCAAATATGCTTCTAAGCTTCTAATGGATCCCAGGCGTCTCCCTCTGGTGATTCCTAACAGAGCATAATTAAAGGGACCTGAGGAAGATCCAGTCTAAGGTCAGAGGTTCAGAAGTCAGGCAAGGTAGAGGCTTAGCATCTTACACATTGTGTCCAGGTCTAACAGCCCCTGTTGGCTGGTTTTATAGCTCCATGCCTAAGGTTCATGCTTGCAATCAGTTGCTCAGAATCAATCCTGCAACTACTCATCTTCATTGTCAGTAAGTAGCTGGCACCGGGCCAGGAGGTGTACACTTTGCTGTCTTGTCTGTAGCTCTGTTCTCAGCCTCCATCTACAGCACTCTAAGTGTGTAGGTGATACCAGTGGCCTGGGAATGGTCAACTGAGATTCACCTGCTGAATCAGGGCTGGAGGGTGTCAGTGGTTGTGCACCAGCTGTTGGCTATGAATCCTGGCAAGCCTCCAGTTCATTTTTTTGCCACTCAGCTTCTGTTAACTTAAGGAGGACTACACAGGGCTTCTCTTATCCTGAGGAGTTCTCTTTTCCTGAGGAGTCCTTGCTATCGTTGAACCCTGGCTGATTCATGATACCATCCCTCCCCCTTGGGGGTCCCTCCCAAGGCAGGGTTGACCCAGGCTTCTGGGGATACGTTCTGTGTAATTGCCACACCAGTGCAGGTGCATGAATATTATCCTCAGGCTCCCAGGTTTGATCTTCTGGCCCATAGCCCTTCCAGTCCACCAGGCACTGGAGCTGCCCACGTTGCCTCCAGGAGTCCAGGATCTGGGCCATTTCATATTCTTCCTGCCTGTCCACCACAAAAATAAAGGGACACAGTATAGAAAGTAGAAACCACAAAATGAATACTGTGTATAAGACATTCACCTTAATTAATATACAATAAAGTTCAATCTTTACATTAAAATTGTATTATTTTATTTCTTATTATGACATTACAATCTTGCAACAACTTCCAAATTTGTTACGTACATTCCATACATTTACATAAATACACAAGCAGCAAGCAAAATACTCTGCATTCAATGATGCTTCCACTGTTTAACAATATTGCTACATACAAAGAAGTGAATCAAGTATCCAGGACCAGTACTGTCCTTACGACAAAATATCATTCCATACAATCACATTGTAGCTGACCTTCACCCATAGATTAATAATGTGACAAAAAGACCACCGAGGAGATTCCTAGGTTTCTTTCTTGTTGTGGACTGCCTTCTTCAGAGTGCATCACAATCAGTAGCACATTTCCATATCACTGGAACTAATTTTAAAAATTTTATGATAATATAATATTTTAATAACACTATATTCCATACGATCACAATATCTAGACTCACTCACCCATAAATATTAATCCAGCCAATTCTATGCTTTATCAAGAAATGACGGTGATGGTCTGTCTTCTTGGTGCTTGGGGGGGTCAACAGTGGGAGGGCTTCTAATGTCCTGGCCCCAATGGTGGACCAACAGATGGCACTGGTATTTCTGGACACTGTGTGACACAGAGTGTTGGACTGGATGGGCCTTTGGCCTGATCCAACATTGGCGTCTCTTATGTTCTTATGTTCTTAATGGTGTCTTTCCTCCTGATGCAGTTGGCTAAAGGTATTCACATTGCAAAGGAACCACTCCCTTTTCATAGAACAAACTCAGAAAATTGCTAGCTTCTGTGCTAGGTGATTCTCAGTTAACTTTAAGGAGCCCTTCCATTTTAAATCAAATTAAATAAAACTGGACAATTCTAAAGATTGACTGAGTCCATGTTCTGCGTGTGCCCTAAATTTATAAATCCATTATGCTTCTTGTTGTAATTATATTTGTTGCCCATTCATTCTACTATAAGGTTGAGCTTCAAACTAATGGTTCTTGTAGTACTTCCTATGTAGAATAACTGACATGGACAGACCACCACATACACCAAGCCGACGCATATTGGAACATAAATCCAGAATAAATCATAACATTCTTTTTTTTTTTTTGGATAAAGATTTATTCCCTCTCCTAAAAAGGAGAGATATTTCTTTTAAGTTCAAGAAAAAAGGGTGGGTATATAGAGGGATAAAGAAATAGAGTGAGTGGTGTTAATGGTATTAGTTTAGTTAATCTGTTAGTATTCAGAGCACACAGTCCATAGTCTCTTTCGTCAGACGTCTTTCTGTTCTTCTAGTTAGGGTAAAACAAGGTATTTAGTGTATTAATAATGTCCTTCTGAGGAGGTCTTCTTCCAAAGTACAATCCAATAATTAAGAAACAAAAATCGAAAGTTTTTACACTTTGGGTTCTTTTCCTCTTTCTCTCAGGTTGTATTTTCCTGCCACTTCTTCTGAATCCTCATCCTTCACTTCTCCCTCTGAGCTGCTGTCATCCACGCTTAATGTTGACATCCATTCGGCCAGAGCTGTTTCTTCTTCTTTGCTAGCATGCCATTTCAGAAATTCTTGAGCCTTGAAGATAGAGTAAATTTTTTCCCTTTTATCCTTAAACTTGAATGTCAGTCCTTCGGGTACCAGCCATTTATATCCAATTTGCCGTTTCTGTAAGAAGATAGTCAATCCTTTATACTCCTTTCTTTTCATTCTAATCTCAAATGGAACATCTTTCAAAACTCTAATTTGCTGATCACTAATCTTCAGGGGTGACGCTGACGTATTCTTCAAAATTTGGTCCCTGAGACGCTGCTTTGTAAATTTCACCACCACTTCTGCAGGCAACTTATTTTTCCTTGTATAGTTGGAATAAGCCCGATAGGCCAAGTCCATCTCATCTTTTATTTTTTCCGCTTCGTTGCCAATCAGTGGTGCTAAAGCTTCGGCCAAAATATTTCTCAGGTCTACACCATCTTCATGTTTTAGTCCCTTGAATCGGAGTGTTACATTCGATTTTTCCATTTGCAACATACTTGAAGTCCCACTAGCTCCCCATTTTATTGAAAAAGGACATTTGGAAACTGAAATGAGTTTTTTTCTTGTTTTTAAGTTTTAGGCTCAACCTTACAGTAATATGTATGTATAAATCTTTTATTATATTTATTGTTTTGAAATGTTGTTACCCACCCTGAGCCCACTCGCTGGAAGGACGGGCTATAAATATGAAAAACAAACAAATAAATAAATAATAAACCAGCCCAGTAGGTCTTGGAAGATATCATTCATGAATCTCTGGAAGACTGCGGGAGGACTACACAGGCCAAAGGGCATCACTAGGTATTCATATTGCTCATGCCGTGTGGAGATTGTGATCTTCCACTCACCCCCTGCATATATGCGAACCAGATTATAGGCCCCACAGAGATCAAGCTTGGTGTATACCCTGGCTCCCTTTAACTGCTCCAGCAGCTCCAGGATCAAGGGCAAAGGATAACAATACCAAATCATGATTTTTTAAAGAGCACGATAATCATTGCACAGTCTCAGTTCTCCACTCTTTTTCTTTTCCAGAGGAAGGTGGAGTTTGAGGAAGATGTGATGTCAGTTTCAGATGATACTGTTGGAATTTCCCTTCATCTCTATGGTAAAGACCATAGGGACATGGGGAAATTCCTATAGTGTCACTATGGAAGCTTCCATCCATCCCCCCTCCCCATTCTTCAAATTTTCAAGAGCGGGAGATTGAGGCCAAGGGCCGCTGCAGGCAGGCAAATTAAGTGCCAGCGAAAAAGGATATACATGCTTAGATACAAAAGAAATTGAGCTTTATATCATATGGAAAGGATAACCACTTAAAAGAAATGGTATAGAAGGAAACATGTGCCAGAAAGTTTGAAGAAGTTTATGTAATATCATATTTAAACTATTATGGCCAGTATCCCATCTTAGCCTCAAACAAAAAACAACAGGAGATACACAGTTGATAATCACCTCACCAAAAAACAACAACTGTGTATGAAATTTAAATGCCACAATGATTTGAACAGTTGAGAAAGTTTTTTGCGGTTATGAGAGACTTCAGTCCATGGTTCTTCTTTTGATGAAGCATTAGCGATATGCGGGAACTTCACAGCTAGCCAACGTGTGACGCATTGATGGAACTTGCTTTTTGTGAAGACAAGCATTGATGGGACCTATCTTGATCAGAAACATTTGTGGGATTTTCATTGTACAAGTAT
Source organism: Gekko japonicus (assembly GCF_001447785.1). Taxonomy (NCBI): domain Eukaryota; kingdom Metazoa; phylum Chordata; class Lepidosauria; order Squamata; family Gekkonidae; genus Gekko; species Gekko japonicus. The sequence continues at coordinate 132,158 of NW_015168736.1, read as the reverse complement.
TCTTTTTGTTTCTTAAATTCTCATATTTTTCATAGTTTAATGGTAATCGTTGTGGTATTTATATTTCCTACCTTAGGCTGGCAGAACTTCCTCCCGATTTCTTCCACTGGAGCAACATCTTCCAGATCATTCACCCTCTTCTGTTGGAGGAAGACCTCAATCTTTGCTTAGTGGAATGCTACGACACAGGCCAATAACATTAAACATTAAAATGAGTCCATTAACAGTAACTGCCACTCTCAATGATTATCAGATATCCTGCTAGAAGTAACTATAATAGATGCTGGCCATTCATCACCAAACGTCCTCCATGTGCACTGAGAATCACAAATTTGGCACATACTGCTTTGAAAACAGGAAACAAAAGTGCCGCCAGCATTAATGTTTCATATATTCTCTGTACTCTATATTTTGAAGTTACACTCGGGTGTAATGGAAACTTGTTTTTCCAAGCTCGTGTTAGAGGTTGGCCTCACTCGATGTGTCTTCTGTTTATTTCTGTATCGGAGGTTAGTCTCACTCAGTGTGTCTTCTGTTTATTTCTGTATCCGGAGGTGGAAATTTGTGGGAGGTAAACTGACTGTGCTAGCTTTTAAGAAGCTTGCACTTAGTTTTGAAGCAAATATGCCATTGATGAATATGGGCGACTCTTACTGGCATTGTTATTTGTGTCCATCAGGGAGCAAAGTCAACAATGCAGGAGTGTGCTGATTTATTAAAAGAAGGCATCCTTTGTAAAGAGGGCTGGAAAATTAGACAGCCAGTTTGGTGCAGTGGTTAAGGGTGTGGACTCTAATCTGGGAGAACCGGGTTTGATTCCCCACTCCTCCACAGGCAGGCAGCTGGGTGACCTTGGGTCAGTCACAGTTCTCTTAGAGCTGTTCTCTCGAGAGCAGTTCTCTCAGAGCTCTCTCGGCCCCACCTACCTCACAAGGTGTCTGATGTGGGGAGGGGAAGGGACTGTAAGCCACTCTGAGACTCCTTCAGGTAGTGAAGGGTGGGATATAAATAATCCTCCTCCTCCTTCCACCAAGCCTGCAAATCTGTCACGTGGAACCAAAGAGAATTAGCCTTCCCCTCCCCCATGCATTGCAATTCACAGTAATTCTACGCACGCTGTAACATCAGTGGGAGAATATAGAATTTTAAAACATGAAAATGTAGAGGGTTTTGTGGGAACCAGAGCACTTATTGTCTTACAGGCAGGTGTGTATGGTGCAAAAGTTAGGGCAGGGGTTCTTAATCTTTTTAAGCCTCTAGGCACCTTTAGAATTAGAACATAAGAACATAAGAGAAGCCATGTCGGATCAGGCCAATGGCTCATCCAGTCCAACACTCTGTGTCATACAGTGACCAAAATCCAGGTGCCTTCAGGAGGTCCACCAGTGGGGCCAGAACTCCAGAAACCCTCCCACTGTTGCTCCCCAAGCACCAAATATACAGAGCATCACAGCCTCAGACATAGTGTTCCATCTATACATTGTAAAGCCTCATCAGACAGCCACTTCACTTTCTTGCATTTCTTTTTCTTTGGGGTGGTGCTGATTGCTGCCTCCTGTGCAATGTCACGAACCTCCGTCCATAGATCTTCAGGCACTCTGTCTATCAAATCTAGCCCCTTAAACCTATCCTTACCTCCACTGTATATTCATAAGGGATGTGATCTAGGTCAAACATTAATGGCCTAGTGGTTTACCCAACTTTCTTCAGTTTAAGCCTGAATTCCGCAATGAGTAGCTCATGATCTGAGTCACAGTCAGCTCCAGGTCTTGTTTTTACTAACTGTATAGAGTTTCTCCATCTTTTACTGCAAATGATATAATCAATCTGATTTTGGTGTTTCCCATCTGGTGACGTCCATGTGTAGAGTCGCCTCTTAGGTTGTTGGAAGAGGGTGTTCACTATGACCAGCATGGTCTCTTGACAAAACTCTGTTAGCCTTTGCCCGGCTTCATTTTGTTCTCCAAGGCCAAACTTGTCCGTTATTCCAGTTACCTTTTGTCTTCCTACTTTAGCATTCCAGTCCCCTATGATGATAAGGACATATTTTTCTGGTGTTAGTTCTAGGAGGTGTTGTAGGTCTTCATAGAACCGGTCCACTTCAGCCTTCTGTGCATCAGTGGTTGGGGCACATAGGCATAATCTTCGTGGGGGCGGCGGGGCGTTAGCCCCCGCCGAAATTTTCAGAAAGGTGCTCAGCCTCCCCCGGGAGCCACCCTTGCTCCTAGCAAAGCAATGCCTCTGGCCCAGCCCCAGCCCCCCCCCGGGAAATTGGAAAGTCTACACCCTTGGGGGCATAGACTTGGATTACTGTGATGTTGAATGGTTTGACTTGGATTCGGACCGAGATCATTCTGTCGTTTTTGAGATTGTATCCCATTACTGACTTTTTAACTCTCTTATTAACTATAAAGGCCACACCATTTTTTCTACGGGATTCTTGGCCGCAGTAGTAGATATAATGGTCTTCTGAGTTAAATTTGCCCATTCCCGTCCACTTTATTTCACTGATTCCCGAGATGTTGATGCTCAGTCTTGCCATGTCATTTTTGACCACATCCAGCTTAGCTTGATCCATAGATCTTACATTCCAGGTTCCTGTGCAGTACTGTTCTTTGCAGCATCGGGGTTTCCTTTCACCATCAGACACATCCACAGCTGACCATCCTTTCAGCTTTGGCCCAGCTGCTTCATTCTTTCTGAGGTTACTTGTACTTGCCCTCTGCTCTTCCCCAGCAGCATATTGGACACCTTCCAACCCGAGGGGCTCATCTTCCAGCATCATATCTTTTCTTGGCAGGTTGCCATTTCCTTCTCCAGTGGATGACATTTTGTCTGAGTTCTACGCTGTGGTCTGTCCGTCCTGGGTGGCCCTCCACGGCATAGCCCGCAGCCTCATCGAACCACGCAACCCACCTCACAGCATGAAGGCAGTGATCCAGTAATTTAACAGACAGATTAATGTTGTAAACGGAAGCACCCCTTTTGTTGTGTGTATGTTTGTTTATTTATTTTGAGTTTGTCTTGTATGGAAAATAAAAATTTATTGGGGGGGGGAAGGCAGTGATTCTATCTCATTACTAAAGCTGATTTTGCCATGCCTACTGCCTCTCTGCATACCACAGCTAGTCCAATCACACCTGCTATTGTCATTTGCCTGCTAATGTCATTCGGCATCTGGAATCACTCTACTCCCCAAGATATGAGGACAGATGGATTCACATTCTAGCTGTCTCTGAAGAAGTGAGCAGTGATTCACGAAAGCTCAAACCCTACCACAAATTTTGTTAGTCTTTAAGGCAGGGCTCTTTTTTGTAGAAAAAGCCCAGCAGGAACTCATTAGCATAATAGGCCACACCCAACAGCAGGAACTCATTAGCATATTAGGCCACACCCCCGTGTTACCAGAAGTGTGGTCATCCAGCCACACCCACCTTTTGCTTCTTATTCTGTTTATCTTGTTTGTTGTCAAAACCCAGGGCCTTTTTTTGTAGCGGGAACTCCTTTGCATGTTAGGCCACAAACCCCTAATGTAGCCAATCCTAATGAGTTTCTGCTGTTGGGTGTGGCCTATTATGCTAATGAGTTCCTGCTGGGCATGGCCAACTTGGGAGCCAGCCGGAACTCCGTTCCTGTGCGTTCCTGCCCAAAAATAGCCCTGCTTTAAGGTGCTATTGGACTCTTATTCTTCTCTACTGAGGAGAAAGGAAGAGTATACACCAAAAAAATAAATAAATAAGCTGCGAGTGGAACCTCGTTCAACAAAATCTCTGTAAGGTACAGTTCTCAATATTTATTTTAGATATTTTGACATTTTTCAGTGATGCTCTGTCAGGTTATAATTGGAGACCTCACTGGGAGCAAGGAAACGTAAGTGTGAACATGCTGTGTGTCCTCCTCTTCCTTTCCTTTTCCGCCCAGAGCAAGCCTATAGCTTGTATTGTCAATAGGGAGAATTTGCCCACTGTTCCCTGTTGGGATTTCCATCTGTCACAGGGCCTGACATATATGCCTCGGAACAAACAGAGTATGGGAAAGACCTGAATCCATTTTGCTCGGCTGATATTTCTCGTTGTGTTTTATATTTTCTATCATGAAGCGGAATGAACAGAAGGGGACACAGGCTGACAACCGACCAAGGAGACCAAGAAAGGGAAATAACACTTAACCTATTGGGGAGGGTAGTGCTGTGTGTGTAAGTGGCTGAGACATTCATTTAACTGCTGGGAGACGATCATTCTGCTGATAAAGCTGCTCCATCTAGGGTTGCTAGGTCCCCTTTGGCCACCAGTGGACAGTGGGGGCTTATGGTTGCCAACTCCAGCTTGGGAAACTCCTGGAGATTGTGGGATGGATCCTGGGGGGAAAAGGGATCTCATTGGAGTACAATGTCATAGAAGCCACACTTCAAAGCATCCATTTTCTCCAGGGGGAATGATCTCTGTAGTCTGGAGATGAGCTGTAATTCTGGGGGGTCCCCAGGTCCCACCAGGACGTTGGCATCCCTATCTTCATTATAGAGCCAGATTGATGGTGGAAAGTGCCATCAAGTCACAGCCGACCTATGGTGACTTCCTTGGGTTTTCAAGCCAAGAGAGGTGGTTTGCCATAGTGACCCTGGAGTTCCTTGGTGGTCTCCCATCCAACTACTAACTGGGACAACCCTGCTTAGCTCCAAGATCTGATGAGATTGGCCTAGACTGAGGCATTCAGGTCAGGGGAGGGCAAAGCTATACTTTACTTTTTAAAAAATGTATAGTATCTCGGGTCCCCCTATGTGACTTTCAGATAGTCACTTTCAGACAGTCGTGAAGGAACTTGTCTCCAAAATGCATGGGGGGCTCCAGTCAGATCGTTAGTATCAGAAGCTAGTCATATCAGGAGATCCATTTCCATTAGCGTCAATGGGAAACTCACCTTGCCTACATAATTTCGTCCTTCTCCTGTAGTAGAAGAACTTCGATGAAGTTGATGAACAGTAGATTCAAGATTGCCGTAAGACACATCTTCATACAGTACACAACTTGTGCCACCCACTGCCACAAGATGTCCGGCAAGTCACTGTCTTAGTTGGCTTTAAATGGGGATTGGTCAAATCCGTGGCAGAGGAATTCGCTTTTTAGCTCTTAGCTAGGGTTAGGTCTAGAAGCTGCGGTGGCTCAAGTGGTTAAGACGCTGAACTGCAGGCTGTGGAAGGTCAGTAGTTCAGCAGTTCGAGACCCGAGTTGCTGCATGACGGAGTGAGCTCCCGTCTCTAGTTCCAGCTCCTACCAACCTAGCAGTTCGAAAGTAAGAAATTGCAAGTAGATAAATAGGTACCACTTCAGTGGGAAGGTAACAGCATTCTGTGTGTGTGACGACCTCTTATTTGGGGAGGTCTAGTTTTACTTTTAAAATGTTCTTTATGTTTGCTCTCAGGGTAATCTGGCTGCCACCAGGGAAATTTAGGCTTTCCCGGACCTTGTCCTTTAATATTTCTCCTACTGGTTTTGGTATTGTGACTCAGGGTTTGGGCTTTCGAAGGACTAAGTGTTTCCTGGGAAGAATTTCGTTCAGAACTTGTGTCTTAAATAAAAGTAGATTTATTTGATGTTCACACACTCTTCCCTCTTATTGACAGGGATCAGGGCATGTCACTTTGTAACAATCTTTTCCTTAGGCCATATATGGTTACTGTTTCTTTATGCTTTAACTTTTCATAACACACACCAGACTTCTCTCTCTCAGACCTTAAAACGAACAAACTGCTTAACTCTTTTACTACACAGAACCCAATCTTTCCCTCACAGGGACCTCAGGACAACTCTCATTTGAACTGCTTTTATACAGCACTCTCTGCTGTCTAACTCATCAACTGTTTAACTGACAACTCTTAACAGACACTCCTGAAAGACATTCCAATCATCCACACAGCATCCATTCCAAAACCCCTCCCCCTCTCTGTCACTCACCAATCATATCACTTGCCTGAGTCCAGCATCCTAGTCTGTCATACATCCATACAAACCAAACTTTAAAGACACACACACCCAGTAAAACATGGAATCGTTACAGTGTGCCTTAGTCATGCTGGCCACAGAAACGTCTTCGGACAGCGCTGGCTCTTCGGCGTGGAAACGGAGATGAGCACCGCAACCCTAGAGTCGGATTTGACTGGCTTTCGAGCAAGGGAAACCTTTACCTTTACCTTTAGGGTTAGGTCTTAGCTAGGGTTGTCAGCTGTGAGTTGGGAAATACCTGGAGATTGGGGGGGTGTCTGAGGGGGGTGGGATTTGGGATGGAGAGGGAATTAAATGGGGGATAATGCCCAAGAGTCCACGTTCCAAAGTGGCCATTTTCTCCAGGCGGACTGATCTCTTTCACCTGGAGATCAGTTGTAATCCCAGGAGATCTCCAGCCACCACCTGGAACCCCTACACTTAGCCATGGTGGAACCCTCGTGTTTAGAGGCAGTGCACCTCTGAACACCAATTGTGGCCGAGCAACAAGGAGACATTGGCCTCTTGCCCTACTTGTAGCCTCTCTGGGGGAATCTAGTTTCATATTTGGAAACAGGACAGTGGACTTGATGGACTTTTCTCCCTTTCTCACAATACCAGAACTCGTGGGCACTCCATGAAATTGCTGAGCGGTCGGGTTAGAACGGATAAAAGGAAGTACTTCTTCACCCAAAGAGTGATTAACACATGGAATTCACTGCCACAGGAGGTGGTGGCAGCTACAAGCATGAATGGCTTCAAGAGGGATTTAGATAAGCATATGGAGCAGAGGTCCATCCGTGGCTATGAGCCACAAGGTATAGATACGAGCTCTCAGGCTGGGGCAAGGGATGCTCTGTATTCTTGGTGCTTGGGGGGGGGGTCAACAGTGGGAGGGCTTCTAGTGTCCTGGCCCCACTGGTGGACCTCCTGATGGCACTGGTATTTCTGGCCACTGTGTGACACAGAGTGTTGGACTGGATGGGCCATTGGCCTGATCCAACATTGGTTTCTCTTATGTTCTTATGATCTGCCAGGGTTCTTATCCATCTTATCCATTGTGAGTCAGCTAGTGTTACATAAATCCTGTTTTTTAAAAAATGCACAAGACATTTTATAGAGTGCTCAATTTGGGATAAGAATTTCAATATAGCTCCATAATGAATACAAAACACATCTTTTCTTCCCTGCTCCCAGGATTGGTTATCATCCTCCTGCGGTCTGCACTGAAATTTGCTATCACACATGCAATTACTTAAATGTCAAGATCAAGTACTTCACTGAGGTTCTTCCTTACAGTATCTGATCAAGTAATTTGTTGTTTTCACCCAATTGCTTCTTAGTGGCAAACATGGAAATTTACTCACTTTGCCATAGGCATTATTTACAGCCTATAAATAATATGCGTGTGTACAGACAATTAAGAATGGTAAATAAAATAGAAAGCATCCATGGAGGCCTGCAAATATAACCCTATGTTTATGTGTTTTCGCACTTAAATACTGTTAAGGAATTGCTGAAGCCTTAAGAAAACACGTCTACTCTTTTTTGTAAAGGGCTCTTCACCCTGTAAAAGAGGCATTAAGTTGATAAATATTTTAAAATGAAAAATGAAATGAAAAATAAATGAAAAATGAAATGAAACATAAAATGGGAAAATGATAAATATATATATATTTAAATTCAATCATCTTGTGTGCACTAAAGCATTTGTTTTACAAAAAGTGTGCCACACTATATGGGCAAGATTATAATTCTGTTTAGATATTTATGCCCCACTTCCCAAGTGGTTGAGACACTGAACTGCAGGCTGGAAGGTCAGTAGTTCAGCAGTTCGAGACCCGAGTGCCGCAAGACGGAGTGAGCTCCCGTCTCTGGTCCCAGCTCCTGCCAACCTAGCAGTTCGAAAGCAAGACATTGCAAGTAGATAAATAGGTACCACTTCGGTGGGAAGGTCACAGCGTTCCGTGCACCTTGGTGTTTAGTCATGCCGGCCACATGACCATGGAAATGTCTTTGGGTAGTGCTGGCTCTTCGGCTTGGAAATCCCTAGAGTCAGATTTGACTGGCTTTCAAGCAAGGGAAACCTTTACCTTTACCTCCCACCATGGACCCAAAAAGGCTTACAGCATCAGTCTCCCTTCCTCTGTTTTACTCTCTCAGCAGCGATCCTGTGAGGTAGGTTAGGCCTAAGGTCAACCAGTGAGTCCCCATGGCAGAGAGGGGGTTTAACCTGGCTCTCCCAGGTCATATCCCACACTCGAACCACTACAAGCACTGGCTCTCATAGAGGCCTGAAGATCTTCCAGAATTACAACTGATCTCCAGATGACAAGGATCAGTTCCCCTGAAGCAAACGACTGCTTTGAAGGTGAACTCTATGGTATTATACACAGCTGAGGGCCCCCCCCTCCTTAACCCCCCACTCCTCTGCCTCCATCTCCAGGTCTCTAGGGATTTCCCAGCCCAGATTTGGCAACTGGACAGAATCGCCAGACATACTGAGGTTTTCTGTTCTCATCGGTGAGACTTTATCACTTTCACACCTAGGCTTGCCAAGTCCCCCCGGGGGGCGGGGAAACCCCCACCCCAGAGGCCCGTTCCCCGCTGCCGGCGGATCGGGCCCTGGGGAGAACCCCACCCCCAAAGTACGCGATATGCACGTCACCCGGAAGTGATGCAACCACGCCGGGCACGCTGGGGGTGGGGCCACGGTCATCCGAGGGAAAACTCTATAGTTTTCCCTCGGATGGTCGTGGCCCTGCCCCCAGCGTGCCCGGCGTGGTCGTGTCACTTTCGGGTGATGGGTTTGCGGCACGTGTGCGCAAACCGCACGTGCGCTTCAGGAACAAGCCGGGAGCCCCCCGCTCCAGCAGCAGGTAAGACTTGGCAACCCTATTCACACCCACTGAATAACACACTTCCAATCCACTTTCCATGCACTTTGCAACTGGATTTTACTGTGTGAAATGGCAGACTCCACTTGCAAACAGTCGCTGAGGTGGATTGAAACTGCATTATTTAGCAGTCAAGAAAGTGCCAGCGTATTTCCACACATGCTATGAGAAATGATTGTGTGTTTACCGAATGCTTCACTTTCAAAAAATAAATAAATCTCTCTGCTACTTGACTCTTGGCTGCAGCCCAACTCACATGAGCCGTTCCACTGATTTTTCTTACTGGAGTTGCCATAAACAGTTTCATTGCCCAGGCTTCCACATGAATCAGGCCTAACCTACACCAATTCCAGTTTACAGGCCTTCTTACACCATTGGGTTGCCAGGTCCTACCTTTAGGTGCAGCAGGGGAGTCCCAGCGTGTACGCACTGTGATGCCATCACCTGGAAGTGAGGTCATCACATCTGACACATTGGGGGTGGGACCACTATCATTCAAGGGAAGACCATAGAGTTTTCCCTCGAGTGATAGAGCGTCCCCTCACAATATGCCCAGCCCTTGCCTTACTCACTCCATGCTCTGATGTGCCCAGCTCATCATGCCCAGCCCTTGCCTTACTCGCTCCACATTCTGACAGCACAGCCTGCATCGCCCCCGCCCTGGCTCCCAACAGCAGAGCTAAGTGAGGGAAAGAATTTCAGTGGGGTATAGTGCCATAGAGTCCACCTTCCCAAATAGCCATTTCCTCTAGATGAACTGATTTCTGTTGCCTGGAGATCAGTTGTAATTCCAGGAGATCTCCAGGTCCAACCTGGAGATTGGCAGCCCTGTGTGGAATGCGCACCCCACCACACTCCACTGCAGCTGGACATTTTAGGGAGAGACATCACACTAGTTGGCAAGAGAGTTGCAAACCACCAATTTGGACATTGTATTCTCCTGGATTTCCCACCGCTCCCCTCTATTGGAATCAGTTTGTCGGGAGGAAATGGCAGCTTCAGAGGTCAGATTCTCCCTTCCTTTCCCCACAGCAGACACCCTGTGAGGTTGGTGGGGCAGAGATAGCTCTGAGAGAACTTGTGACTGACCCAAGGTCACCCAGCTGGCTGCATGGGAAAAAGTGGGGGAATCAAACCCGATTCTCCTAGATTAGAGTGCGCGCTCCCAATCACTGCACCAAACTGAGAGATTTGTCTCCCTCTTTTGATGTTTTCTCCCGGAAGGTGAAGACTTTGGTGTTTTGTTTTGTTTTTTACACACCCCCAATAACAGTTATGGGCCTCCTCCCTGATTCTGGTACCGCTTATGTATTTTTTCTTGAATTATTTTTATAAGTGTTGAATGTGGCTTTTTTAAAAATAGTTTGAATGTTTTAATTTTTCCTGTTTGTTGCCTCGGGGACCCTGATTGGGTAGAAACCTGGCGTAAAAGTTTTAAATAATTTTTTAAAAAATCCCCGGAGATTTGTGGGAGGAGCCTGGGGAGGGCAGAGTTTGGGGAGGGGAGAGACCGCAGGAAGGCCTAATGCCACAGAGCCTTCCAAAGCAGCCTTTCCCCCCAAGGGAACTGATCTCAGTCATCTGGAGATCAGTTCACATTCCAGGAGACTTCTTGACCCCACCAGGAGGTTGGTGACCCTACCTGGAGGTATGGTCTGTTGCAGAGCGGATGTGTAACTCCTGGCTAGGAATGGAATGAGCCAGGAAAGGGCAGAGCCTCTAGGTGAAGGAGGGTGGAGACTGGGTGGGAAGCAAAGGAGGGAAGCCACACTGCCCTGCTGGGGATCTTGAACCTTGACCGATAGGCTCTTCACACCTTGTTTAAGGAAACGATGCATTATGGGTGGAAACTGGCAAGGGAGGGAGACTCGTGTTCTAAATTGTCTCAGGTAGGGTTGCCATCCCGTCCGATGGGGGTGGGGATTCCCTCATTTTCAGGGGCTCCACTCCGCCAATGGCCAGCTGGCTGGTGGGGGGAGGCCCACCCATGAAGAGCCCTGATGCACCCGACATGCCTGGTGGTGTGGGGTTTTAACCCTAGTATTTGGGTTAAAACTCTATTATGACAATAGAGGGGGGGGTTGCCCAAATGTTAGAGCGTCCCCTGCATGATGTACCAGGCATGATGACATCACAGGAAGAGGAGGAGGAGGAGGAGTTTTTTCTACAAAATGACCCCTGGTGAGAAGTAAAGATTTTTATCCTCTTTGGATCTTTGTAGGATTCATTTCAAGTTCTGCCCCACAGAACCCACGAACTGAGGTCACAAGTGCATAGGAACAAGGTAGGTTGCCAGCAGTGTTCCCTCTAAGCTGAGTTACTGTGAGCTAGCTCACAGTTTCTTAGCCTCCATCTCAGGAAGGAGGGCTCCAGAGCCAACTAATGTATGCAGTCGCCAAATCGCTCGCTCACCACTTGGATGCCGGTAGCTCACAGAGTGGAATTTCTGCTCACAAGGTCCCACAGCTTAGAGGGAGCGTTGGTTGCCAGCTCTGGCCAGAGAAATACCTGCAGATTTGTGTGTGTGTGGGGGGGGTGATTGAGGAGGGGAGGGACCTCAGGATGGCACAATGCTGTAGGGTCCACTGTCCAAAGCAGCCATTTCCTCTAGGGGAACTGATCTTGGTCATCTGGAGATAATTTTAAAATTGTAATAGTGGGGGATCTCCAGGTGCCACCTGGAGGTTGGTAGCCCTAGGGACAAGATGTGCAAATCTTCCACTGTTCACCAATTAAAGCTTTCAGCTCGGATGCAAATTTCTTTGTAAGTATTTGTTTCCGTCCGGAAAATATGTCCTCCCTCTCCCTGGACGTGTCATCAGACACAGAAATGATCGGATGATCTGACCACTGTGGGGATACTGGCAAGATTTACAACAGTTTCTCTAACTGGATGCGTTAAACCTCTGCGCCTTTCAACCACTGTGGGGATACTGGCAAGATTTACAGTTTCTCTAACTGGATGCATTAAACCTATGCACCGTTCTTTATTATTTTTATGGTTGTCATTGTTGTAACATGCGGGAATTGGACTGGATTGTTTCCTTGCTGGCTCTGCCCCCCCAGAACTGCAATCCAGTGTGCGGTGTACAATCAGGGAGAATTGATGAGCTAAGGGAGGGTGGCGGGCCTTCCCAGATTAAGGACCCTGCTGGAAACCTTTCAATGTACAAAGAAAACAGGACAGCATGCTGGGTCTAGATACCCCCCTCGGTAGATTACAAAGCAAGCCGTGCAGCCTCATGACTGGATGGTTTCCAGACCCAGGGAGGGGTTTGGGAGAGGCTCACTGGCAGTGATAGATGGAGGCTCTTTGGGACAGGAAAACCACATGTGGTGCTGTGCAGAGGTTTTCAGACAATTAGCAGGGTCAAGCGATTATTGAAAAGACGCTGGCATTGGTAAATGACATCCTGGGGCTGCCAGCCTCCTTTCTGCAGTGAACGGTTCTCTGTGCGGCATGCTCCTGTTTCTCTTTTTGTTAAGAGACACTTGACGATACACACCTGATTTGCTGGTGTTAATCGCAAAAAGAAATGGCTCTGAAGGAGGAATGCAGGAGCGCTGGAAATAGTTGGGTAGTGTCAAAGACTGTACTAGGGAGTGCAGAACCTTCCGGTTTATATTCATGGCCTTTCTGAACAGACGTGCCATGTGCTTGAGTCGCTGATCTGACAAAACGGGTGTGCAGGTTTTGTATGCATGCGATGCTCACAGCTCTCTAACAATGATCTCCTATCATTCTTATAAGCTGCAATGCAGTTGGCTCTAATTGCGCATCTCCCCCATTCAAAGATAACACACACACACTGTTTAACTGTCCATCCGTCACTGTATTCTTATATGTTGTTCCCTATTCAACCCCCTGTCTTTATTACATTCCATAATCCATTGAAAATAATGGGGGGTTTTACATCTATAAAAGCAGCTACTGTGTTCCTTCCTTGACCTGGATGGCCAAGGCTAACCCTGATCTTGGTAGTTCTCAGATGCTAAGCATGTTTGGTCTGGTTAGTACTTGGATGAGACACCACCAAGGAAGCCCAGGGTTGTTATGCAAGGGCAGGCAATGGCAAACCCCCTCTGTTCATCTCTTGCCTTGAAAACTCTACAGGGTTGCCATAAGTCGGCAGCCACTTAACAGCATTTGTCACCGATGTGTTCCTTGTTTGGAACAATTACTGGCAATAGTGACAGTGTCATCTTTGTTCAGGAAGTAGACAAGCAGTTGTGGCATTCTTCATATGCAGATACTGCAGACCATGAAGGTCTCTCCCAAATGGGAGATCAGATCTGAATGCCAAGTGGATCCAATGTGCATAAGTGCTGGTGTGTGTGTGTGGGGGAAGTCATCTGATATTTCCACCAAGTGGTCAGCACAGTATTTACCATGGAAGGGTCACGGTGAGTTGTATGATATGACCACATTACATAGGGAAAATAATACTGGGAGGAAGGAGCATTATACAGGACTGCACATTCAACAAGAACACGCATTGTGTTCAGCATGAGTTCAGTTTTGTGGTAGATGTTTAGAAGTGGGGCCATACCTGAGAAGCTACCTGCATTGCAAGCAGAAGTTCTCCAGTTCAATCCCTGGGATTTCCAGTTAAAGGATCAAGTAATAAATTATACAAAAGATGTCTGCCTAAGGCTGGAGAGCCATTGACAGTCAGAGTGGACAACAATGGGCTAGGTGGACCCATTCTCTGACTCAAAATAGGACAGTTTTGTGCGTGTGTTGATTTCAGAGGGTAGATAATATTGATTTCTTTTTAACAAATGTTCTAAATAGCTCCTTGTGAATGTTTGAAGAGATAGACAAGAGTGCTTCTGAACTTGCGACTAATGATAAAATGCCTCCCATGATAGATGGACAATGTAGTGAACTTCAGATATTCATAGGATCATTGATACGTTGAGATATTACACCCAGGCAGGGGTCATTTTGTAGAAAAAGAGGTGCAGGAGCTCATTAGCATCACTCATTAGCATAACTTATTTGTATATGCCACACACCCTGACATCACCAGAAGCATGTCAGAAGGCAACACCCACTGCTCCACTGGACTGTTTTGGATTGCTAGCTATTGGGGGGAGGGGAACGTACAGATCTGACCTCGCAGAGGAGGGAAAGCTTGTACCTGAATAAAACTTGGTCTTAAAGGTGCCACTGGACTGTTTTGGACCGGGGGGCTGGGGGGAGCTCTGCAACTTACCTGGCTGCTTCTTGCTCTGACTGAGGGCTGCTGGGAGCAGGGGATGGGGCTTGTTGCATGTGCCCGCCCCCTGGGCTCTTTACTGCCGGAGCTCCGCCCCTGTGTGCACCTGCAGGAAATGACCCCTACATCCAGGTACTTCTTGATCTTGGACAAATTTAGCTCAAGGACCTGAAAACTGGCATCTCTGCTTTTGAAACACAGGAAAAAAGTTTAAAACTAATAATACCATGCGTGATGGAGATTGCGAACTGACAGCTAACTGGATTTCTTTAAATTGTCTCCTGACAGCTGAATCAATGCCAGACAGCATCAAGCGTTTCCTTTTGGTTATGTCAGTGCTTGGGGGGAGAAAAAACCCACACGACTGATAGTATTGCAAGTACAGATGGACAATTAAAAGGGTTTTTTTTAAAAAAATAATAATAATTAAATACTTGGAAATATTCCACAACTTGGTATATAGTCTTTAGACAAGGGGGGAATGTAAATATTGAGAGACATTTTGCAGTAGCTCTCAACCCTTTGATGTTGCCTTTAGTTTAATTTAACTGTGTGTGGGGGAATGGGGGGGTAGGGAAGAACCCTAACTCTGTAAGGATGACTCTACTTAACCAAAGCTGCCCCCTTTAGTAGTGGTATGTTGGATCATAGTGTGAGAAGCAAGAAGCCATTATCCAGTACATGAACAACCAGTTGGACGGGGCGTGTGTGATGTCATCTTGGGTGTGTTGTTGGCCTCCCGGTGGTTTTTCAGTGATTTTTCTGAATAGGAAGCTGTCACCCTAGACTCAACTACTCACAGTGTTCTCCTCTTCACTTCCTGGTTGCCAAGGAGTGTAGGTCGGTGGAGAGGATGGTAGCTGGTCGATTCTTGAGCAAAAACGGAGTGGTAAAGCTGCCCAGGCTCTCAGGAGCCCTTCTTTCAAGATGAAAGAGTGCTAAGGATCTCTCTTACAACTGTTCAAAATGGAGAGGGGTCTTTTATTTTATTTTTTTAAAAAAGTGGGGAGAGGAGTGCTTACGACCCACAGGAGGCTAGGCCTGCATGTTTTTGTACTTTTTAGAAACAAATACTCCCCCCCCACACACACTCACACATTTGGGTTCTGTAAAAGGTAAAGGTTTCCCTTGCTCGTATGCCAGTCAAATCCAACTCTAGGGTGCAGTGCTCATCTCTGTTTCCAAGCAAAGAGCCAGCGCTATCCGGAGACGTTTCCATGGTCATGTGGTCGGCATGACTAGACGATGAGGTGCATGGAACGCTGTTACTTTCCCACCGAAGTGGTACCTATTTATCTACTTGCAATTTCTTGCTTTCGAACTGCTAGGTTGGCAGGAGCTTTCGCCTCTGTCATGCAGCATTTGGGTCTCGAAATGCTGAACTACCGACCTTCTGGTCTGCAGTTCACCATCTTTACCACTACCATCTTAACCACTGAGCCACCACCAATGTTCCCTCTAAGATGTAGAGTCTTGTGAGCAAAAATCTTACTTGGTGAGCTGCTGGCATTAAAGGTGTGAGCAAGCGATTTGGCTCTTGCATAAATTAGTTTGCTGTGGAGCCCTCCTTCCTGAGCTGAGACAAAAATGTGTGAGCCAGAGGCTAAAAAACTGTGAGCTGGCTCACACTAACTCAGCTTAGAGGGAACACTGGCCACCACACCCCTTAGTGGGTTCTGAGGAAACTGCAAATTGAATATTCATTCATTCATTCATTCATTCATTCATTCATTCATTCATGTTATTTGTGGACCACCTTTCTCACAGGGACTGAAGGTGGATTACACATAGTGAGTCAGTACAGTCAACAAAATGAGACATTCAATAAGCAATGCATGACGATTTTAGAAGTCTGGAACCCGCAGAAAGAACTGAAGCATAGCACAAGTATTCACATGACACATGAAGTGGTGCATAAATTACATAAGCAAGATCCTACGTGACATAAGCTGTACACAGCAGTATCGACCACACTCCCAGTCATTTATCCAAGTAAGCCGTGGCCAAACATTGCAAAATAGAGGCATCTAATTGAAGGAACCAGTCTTCACCCATGGACAATTATATGTTGCGATGTCTAGAGCAGGGGTGTCAAACATAAGGCCCAGGTGCCGGAATTGGCCCATCCAGGACTGTTATTTGGCCCACAAAGAACTAGTGCAAAGGAAGGGAACAGGAGACTGCTCAGGGGGGGAGTGGGGGGAGCCGCTCCGATTGTGGCTTCAGCATGGCAGAACAACTTCGTCTGTAGCAGTCAAACAGTGTGGGAGCATCTGCCCAGTGCTGCACCACTGACTCTCCAGTCCGTCCATGTGGGTTTTCCTTTGCACTCCCCTCCCAGTCCATGGGACCTTGCAGTGAGGATACAACAACTTGGGGCTTACCTGCTGCTGTCCTTTATAGAGTTTATATCTCCGGTACCTGGCATTACGCTTTATGGCACACATGGCCCGGCCTGACAAAGTGACATTTATGTCAGATTCGGCCCTCGTAACAAATGAGTTCGACACCCCTGGTCTAGAGTAAAATGCTTTGAAAATGTTAACACCCACATTTGTGGCACTCCAATCCAAGGATATTTTAGAAGAAGGGGTCATTTATGTCTAATGTGGTATGCAAAGAAATACTTTAATTAAAAGCAACAATAACCAACTTTACAAACCACAGAAGAACACAGAACTGAAAAGAATGGTGACATTTAGAATGAGCATATCCAGAAACACAGCAAACCAACAAGGAAAGCAAAATATAAGTATTAATGTTTTGCATACATCCTGTCCAAGGGTCATTTTGTAGAAAAAGAGGTACAGCTCATTAGCATAAATCATTAGCATAACTTATTTGCATATGCCACACCCCCGACATTACCGGAAGTGTGTCAGAAGGCAACATCCACCGCTCAGGCTCCGCTGGACAGTTTTGGATTGCTAGCTATTGGGGGGGGGGATGTGCAGATCTATCCTCACAGAGGAGGGAGAGCTTGTACCTGAATAAAACTTGGTCTTAAAGGTGCCACTGGACTGTTTTGGACCGGGGGGCTGGGGGAGGGGCCTCTGCAGCTTACCTGGCTGCTTCTTGCTCCGACTGAGGGCTGCTGGGAGCAGGGGGTGGGGCTTGTTGTATGTGCCCACCCCCTGGGCGCCTTACTGCCGGATCTCCGCTCCTGTGCGCTCCTGCAGGAAATGATCCCTGATCCTGTGTACTGTATAGAGTGGGTCTCATCACAAGGAGTATATACATCTAGTAACTATAAATCCTACACTGCAGTTTCAAAAAAAAAAATCCAGTTGCAACTTCAAACTAACTACAACACGTTGCCCAAATTTTTGTTGTGGGTCCCTACTTGTCCCTCTCTTGTTTCCCTTTTCCTCCGTCTACGTCTCAATTAGGTCCTGTGCGAGGGCAACATCTAGGAGAGCGGAAAACTGATGCACAGCGGGTCCTGTCAGCTGCCACGCACAAGCAAATCATTCCACTCTCCCTCTGTGCTCTGTTTTCCCAGCCAGCACAATTAGTATAATTATCTCTGTTCACACCTCAGTTGACAACAGAGACACTTCCAGTTAAATGGGCCGAGACACAGATGAGCTGAGAAAACAGTTCAACTGATTCTCCTCAGTTTATAACTGTTCGGTGTATTTTATTCACCATTACCTGCTTTTTTTAAAAAAAAACTAAACAACCTTTCTCCCCTCTCATCTCAGCTCTCAAGTTCTTCCCTTGAAGAGTCATAAACTTAGTTACACAGGAGAACAGAACGTGTAGATTATCCTCCGTGAAGATATTGGGCACACCAGCCACCTACCTTGCTCCACAAACAACCCAAAATTCAAACGTTAAGGTGAGCGATGGCAGTGTTTGAATGCCAGTGCTTAGAATCAGACCTCTATGGCCCACTCTAGCCCAACCTTCTCAGATCACAGAAGCTAAGCAGGCTTGGCCCTGGTTAGTATTTCGATGGGAGACCACCAAGGAATACCAGGGGTACTATGCAGTCAGGTAATAGCAAACTGCCTCTGAATGCCTCTTGCCTTGGAAGCCCTATGGGGTCACCATAAGTTGACTGGGACTTGAGGGCATGTTACATACAAAGACACATTTAGAACCAAACTATTCTGATTAATTTTTAAGTACCACAAACTGAAAAAAATAAAAGCATGACAATAATGGTGGCAAGTCTAACTTCCTGACAGTTAGAGTGGTTCCTCAGTGGAACAGGCTTCCTCGGGAGGTGGTGGGCTCTCCTTCTTTGGAGGTCTTCAAGCAGAGGCCAGATGGCCATCTGACAGCAATGCTGATGCTGTGAATTTGGGGAGCTCATGAGAGGGAGGGCAGGAAGGGTTGCCACAGGGCTTAGTTCTTGTGACCCTTTCTTACACGCCCAGGGAAATGCTGATCACCATTTTGGGATCAGGAAGCAATTTTTCCTGGAGGTTTTTTTGTCATCTTCTGGGTATGGAATAGGGGCCACTGGAGGTTTGTGAAGGGATGCATTGCTGAATTTCCTGCATTGTGCACATGGTTGGACTAGATGACCCTGGAGGTTCCTTCCAACCCTATGATTCTAAGTCTTCAGCCAAATAGACAAAAGGTTTCTAAATATCTAAAAAATATGTCCACAAGCAGTTGTCATCTACACACCAGCATGATGTAGTGGTTAAAGTGTCAGACTAGGACCTGGGAAATCCAGATTCGAATCCCCGCTCGTGCCGTGGAAGCTTGCTGGCTGACCTTGGGCCAGTCACATTACTCTCTGCCTAACCTCCCTCAACATGGTTGCTGTAAGGATAAAATGGAGGTTGAGGAGATGGATGTAAGCCCCTTTGGATCCCCAGTGGGGCGAAAGGGAAAATATAAATAAAGTTGTGAGGCCCTCAATCCATTGGATTATTGGAGGCAGGCGTTTATCTTCCCAGTGTTGTAATATAAGTCTTTTAGCAACAGTAAGGGCACAGAAGTTCCATTTCCACTGACCACCAGTCAGCATTCAGGAGACAGGAGAATAGTTTAAAAGTACATAAGCATCCTTAAAGATAAATGAATATTCTAATACAAAATTTATATTCTGATTAGGGTTGCCAAATCAGTCTTTGCTGGGAGGCACGCTGGGCACACTGGGGGCGGGGCCATGGCCATACAAGGGAAAACCATAGAGTTTTCCCTTGTATGGCCATGGCCCCGCCCCCAGCGTGCCCGACGTGCCCACGTCACTTCCTAGTGACGCGCACGCCGGGGGCGGGGTTCCCCCGGGGCCCGATTCTGCCGCGGCAGAAATCAGGCCTCCAAAGCGGGGGTTTCCCGGCCCCCTGGCCCGATTTGGCAGCCCTAATTCTGATGCAATTCTGTTCTGATGTAAACTGCCCTGAGCCCTACACTTAGGGAAGGGCAGCCTAAAAGTCCAAATAATAAATAAATAAATAAATGAAAAAAGTCAGAATAACTAGGCAGGCCCAAAGCATATGTTTAAGAGACATATATTGTAAGTCACAGCTCCAACAATTAGAAACTTTGCTTATTTCTTTACTAAAAGGTCACTGTGGTGTCCTCTATATTCTAGACTTTTTTTTTTGCTGAATAAGTCACAGTTTATGGTCCATAGGAACAAGAAGTATGAAATTTCAAAGTAGAAGAAGAATTGGATTTATACCCCGCCCTTCACTCGGAGTCCCAGAGCAGCTTACAATCACCTTCCCTCCCTCTCCACGCAACGGACACCCTGACCGATTTCACACAAGAGCTGTGCCGCAGTCGCGCCTCCCTTTTACCCGCGGTTTCATGATCCTATTATTTGAGGATCACAAAAACAAGGGGAAAATCAGGCAAAGCTGCGGGTCAAAATCCGGCCCCGCGGCTTCGAGTGGGAAATTGACCAATAGAAGTGGAGCAAAGGGAGGTGCGACCGCGGCACAGCTCTTGTGTGAAATCCATCCCTGTGAGGTTGGTGGGGCTGAAAGAGCTCTCAGAGAGCAGCTCTGAGAGAACTGTGACTGATCCAAGGTCACCCAGCTGGTTCCATGTGCAGGACTGGGGAATCAAACTCGGTTCTCCAGATTAGAGTCCACCACTCTTAACCACTACACAGTGGCTACTTAACCACTGCACCAAAATTTAGGGCCATATCTCATTATTTTGGCAAAATAGAGAGACCTAGCTCTTTGTTCCATTCATTTCTGAGACTTTGCCTATCATATTTATTGATTGTTATCAAGTATCCTTCCCCAAATCTCGCTTCCATTGGTGATCGCGGGGAGTCACCATGTAACTGAAATTCATAACTCCTAGGCTGGGCATAAGAACATGGGAAACTTTGGGGTTTGCTATCTATTATTTTATTATTTATTTTATCACTTATTATTTTATTCTGGTTTTAACTGGGAATGATTTTAACGGTTATTGCCAGCTGCCTTGAACCATGTAAAAAGGAGGAGTATAAATATTTTCATTAAGGAACAAATAAAACCAGCTTGTAATGTCCCCTTCATTCCAAGGGAAGTCTTATTACTCCTGGGGAATGGACAGATTCAGCAACATTGCCACATTCTCAGCGACGTCATTGGAAGCAACACTGGATTTCGGAACAGAAGTGTGCACAGAGGAGAAATGAGCGATTTCCCTATTTTTGGGGGGAACACGGTTCCATTTCTTAAGACAAATTCTGAAGCCAAGGTGTTTATTCATTCCTAGCCAGTCCCAAAGAACACAGCTCTTTCAGTGGGGGCATCTACTACATGACACTGCTTTTCCTGGGTGGTGGTTATTCCTTTCATTTTGCAAAACAATGGATTGTTGTAGTCCCCCCACCTTGCTGTGCCCTTAAACTTTTCTCATTCGACATACTTCAGTGCCATTGCTTTTGGTTCTTAACAGTGCTATTTCAATGGCTGTGTGTTTTCTTGTTATTGTCTCATTTCATACTCAATAGGGCATTCCAGGAGCAGCCATTCTCACGGCTGGTTTCTTTGCCAGGCGAAAGCAGGAGAAGTATGGCCTTTTGAAACCTGTTTGTTTATGAGAATGTAAGACGTAGAAGCAGGTTGTTAGTCGAATGGCTTTATTTACAGCAATTGGCAATTTATAGATGGGTTCTTGCCCGTTTATACCAAGGTCCTGTTCCCACCAAGGGTTACTAGTAAAGGATTCGAGACTGTTGTGGTTAAAATAGATGTATTTTACTTAAAAATATATCTCATACAAACAATACAGATGCACTCACACATTCAATCAAGTTTCTAAGATTTATAGTAAGAAATAAGCACTTTTGCATTAGCAGGTAGGGGTGATGGTGGGCGATACTTATCTGTCTTGCAGCTTGGTTGTTCCAATGAAGAATGGAGGGGAAGAAATGGAAAACAAAGTGAATTCACACATGACGAGAACCAGCCGGAACGTGTGGGCAGTAGAGGCAAGGGTTGGGGATAGCAAGTGGGACTTAAGAAGGGTAAAAGCAGACAGGGGTCATCTTGGGGGGAATGCTAGCTGATCAAGTAGGAGGGGCCAGGTGACTGGTCCTCTCCTTTTATAGGAGGTCCAAGAGATGGGTGGAAACTGTGCCAACCTCTTGACCCATCTACCTGTTAGTCCATCCTAAAAACAATCCTATTGGTTGCAAGTGGGAAGGGGAGGTTACCTAAGAGGGGTGCCCAATATTGTAACCTAAAACCTTACTCGAAGTATGGCATCTGGACAGGTGTGAAACCTAGGTGTCAGGATGCTCCATTGTAGTGCTGATGAAGCAGGCCAGTTTCTTTGATAACCAAATGTCCATATGGCAGGAAATACCATCTCAGGAACAAAGCAGGTGATAGGTAGTACGTGACTACAAGCAGTTCCGTCATGGGTTTTTTTTCCTCCTGGGGTTGTTGTCTCATTGCTCACAATAATGGAGGTTTGTGCTTCTTCACCAGGCTGGGTAACTGTGTAGCTGAAACCTTATTTACATGTAAGGTATGTGCAGGCACCTTCTATGTGTGGCATCACAACAGGTGACCTAAAGTGTACAGCTTTCTTGAGCCTATGTGTGTGTGCACAGTCCATTGTGTGTAGCAATAAAGAGTCCACAAAGCAAATATCAAGCTTATTCTCTAACAAGGTCCTGAAAGATGCATAGCTGCTTTGTCAAAACCATTGGGGCTTCTCGTGCAGACAGGGCTCCCTTGACTAGCAGCAGCTCCACAGGGTCTGAGGGTCTTTTCTAGGTAGGGTTGCCAGCCTCCAAGTGGGGCCTGGAGTTCTCCCAGCATTACAACTAATCTCCAGGCAACAGAGATCAGTCTCCTGGAGAAAATGGCTGCTTTGGAGGGTGGACTCTATGGCATTAAATATTAATGGGGCCCCCTCCCAAACTCTGACCACCCCAGGCTCCACCCCTCAAATCTCCAGGTATTTCCCAACCCAAAGATGGCATTGGCAACCCTATTCTTAGGCTTTCTTCATGCAGTCCTTTGACTGGAGATGCCAGGGACTTAACTGAAGACCTTCTGCAGGCAAAGCAAAAACTCTTCCACTGAACTTCTCTCCTCCCCAAATGCCACTGTCTGTCTGTCCATCAATCCATCTGCCTGCCTATCTGTCTGTCTGTCCATCTGTCCATCCATCATCCATCCACTCATCCATCCATACATCTATCCATCCATCCATCATCTATCATCTATCTCTCTATCTCTTTCAGCAGCCACTACCCAAGCGAGGGGCATATATGGTTGCCAAACTCCAGTTGGGGCCCAGAGTTCTCCTGGAATTACAGTTGATCTCCAGACCAGAGAGATCAGTTCTGCTGGAGAAAACAACTGCTTTGGAAGTGGACTCTATGTCAGGCTCCCCCACAGCATCAATGAAGTACACTCTTGTAGAAAGGTTTTACTTTATTTGAAGCTATAGATGTATGTACAGGATCACAGTTAGGAATGGGGAACAGCATGGAGCATGACCGGTTATAGTACATTCAAACAGCTGAGGCCCAATTGCGGGACTTCCCGCGCACGCCATTGGGCCTGGGAGCATAACGCTTCTAGGCAGCATAACATACCTCCTTCCCACGGTTTTCTGTGAGATCACCAAAGCAATTATCTAGCAGCAACCACTTGTGGCCTTGAGAGATATACAAGTTCCAGCAGCGAAGCAATTAAGCGCATCAACAGGTTTACATATGAAAGTGAAAGCACTCAAGCGCGTGCATAGGGAAACTAAAATAAAGGAAATTTGGCAGCTTGCTGACACTCTATGGCATTATAGTCTGCTGAGGTCCCAATCCTTCCTAGATCCCACACACACACACACACATACCAAGACTCCATCCCAAAAGTCCCAAGAATTTCCCAACCCAGAGCTGGCAAGCAGCAACCCTATATGTCACTATCAAATCTGATTGGTTGACAATGCAGTCCACAGCAGAGCCACACCTTTGTAAGTCCACTGGGTGTACCTAGAAGGGTGTAAATTTAGAAGGGTGTAATTCTGCTTAGGATTGCACTGGAAATCTTATAGACCAAGAGCACAGTCCTAATCAGGTCTACTCTGAATCCTACTGAAATTTACTCAGTGGTGCTTACACCTGGGGAAATATTCTTAGGGTGGCACAGCAAGGGTAGTTTTGTTTGCTTTTTAAAGACTTAAGAACATAAGAGAAGCCAATGTTGAATCAGGCCAATGGCCCATACAGTCCAACACTCTGTCACACAGTGGCCAAAAATACCAGGTGCCATTAGGAGGTCCACCAGAGGGGCCAGGACACTAGAAGCCTATTTGAGGTCTTGAAATATGTAATTTATTGTTGGTGTGGAATTTACCTTGTCCGTAGTAGATGCAAGAAGAAAGAAAAAGAAAAGATGAGCAGATTTTTTTTCTTGGTTTTTTTTTTTCAAATATACTTTGAAGTCCCAGTGGGTTGGATCCCACCAGATTTTTTAGCAGTGGAAGGGGGTGGAGGAACTCCAAAATACCTTTACCACATTTTATGGAATCCACATGGGAAAAAGTCACGTGGGTCAGGAGTTCGAGTGAAACTGAACAGAGAAACTCGTAGAACGGAGCCCACTGATTTCAAAGAGTCTTACGCCTGTGTAAGTGTGCATCGGATGGCATCCTGAGAGGCAGTCCTAAGTAGGTCTACTCAGTGATACGTCTCGTTTTATTCAGTGGTGCTGACATCCTAGGAAAACGAGATTATGATCGCAGCCTGAATCACCTACAGGACAAATTCTGAATATTTCGCACATACTTTGCAAGCAATTGAGTGTCAGAAATATAAGACTGAATCAGGGCTGCGCGTTTTCTTTTTGTATTATTCATAAATATAAAAATAAAATTTGAATTGCATGATGTACCAAACATTAAAAAACAATGGGGGAGGGTCCAGACTTTGAAGTGGATGTATTTATAAGCAATCCTGGCTTTCAAATTTAGAATACTGCGCACTGCATGAAATTTATTTTGACCTTTAACAGACAGTGGCGCTGAGGATACTTGCTTTCTACTTCTCTTGTGCTGATGGGGGGGGGAAGTGTAGAAATGCAGCACAGATTTGTTTTAGATTCAACATTATATGCTGCATAACTCAAGGGGGCAATTTGTGATTACCAGGCAAGAATGGATGGGTTTTTAAAAAAAGAAAAAAAGGAAGAACCACTCATACAAAAGTTATTTCAATTTAATTGAGTCTGGGAATACTTTCAGATACATGGCATATTGTGATGGCCCACGCTGTCCTGTTATTCAAAGTCTTCCTTTAGCTTTGCCCTACGCAACAATAAATGCCAATGTACATGCCTCCAAGGTGCCCTTTGGTGTAAAAGGGCCATCTGGAGTGGAATTGGGAGGGGCCGCAGGGCTCTTTTTGTAGCAGGAACTCCTTTGCATATCAGGCGACACACCCCTAATGTAGCCAGTCCTCCAAGAGCTTACAGAGCTCCTCTTACAGGGGCTACTGTAAGCTCTTGGAGGATTGGCTACATTAGGGGTGTGTCACCTAATATGCAAAGGAGTTCCTGCTACAAAAAAGAGTCCTGGGAGGGGGTAGAGAGCTAATTTTGAACACAGTCAGAAAAAGTGGGGCAAACCATACTGGGACCCCATAATGCTAAGCTCCCCCCAGATTTGCCATTCTCCCGGTTGGTTGGTGGATCCCCTGCCCCCAGCTCCCGTTGTGCTGGAATCCTTTGTGTCATTACATCACTTCCAGGTTTCCCCGGGAAGTGACAGAGGGTAGCTCTATGCCAGACCGTAGTCAGGATTTTTTTTTTTTTGGTTCAATCAGCATTTAAATTTTAAAGGGGGCAGTTAAATTAGAGTTAATTAAATTAATCTGAATGCCTGTCTTTAAACAGGGAGGCTCTGAGCCTGTTTCTAGCAATTCCTTTCAAGGGACAGGGCACTGAGCAGATCACTTCCTAGGAGAAGACAGCTCAGAAGGGATTTAAGTGCTTTTTGAGTTCTCTTCCATAGCTTGAGAAAGCTTCAAAGGGCAATCAAGAGCGGCACCTTCAATACATCTCCAACAAAGCCTCTTTCTGCTAGCCCAATTCCACTGTATACAGATGCTGTATACCACCTAGGTCATGGTATGCTTAGTTAATGCTTCAAGAGCGGCTTTTGAAAGGCTCACCATGACCTAGGTGGTATACAGCATCTGTATACAGTGGAATTGGGCTAGCAGAAAGAGGCTTTGTTGGAGATGTATTGAAGGTGCCACTCTTGAGTGCCCTTCTGCGCTTTCTCAACCTGTGGAAGAAAACTCAAAAGGCATTTAAATGCCTTCTGAGCTATCTTTTCCCAGGTTCCATGATGTCCCAGAATTCCACAGTCAGAGGGAGAGGGCAAGCTGCCTGCGGCGGTCTTTTCTCAAAAGTAAGGTTTCTACGTGCACACACATACTTAAAAAAATAAAAAATGCACCCCCCAAAATAAGGTTTCTAGCATGGCTATTTGTGGGGCCAGGCTTTTAACTAAGTGGGTGGAGCCCCCAAATGCCCCACTGTAGCTATGGGCCTGGCTCAATGAATTTCCAGAAGCTCTATAGTTCTTCCTAGGCAACTCCTATAGCTACCCTATGTCGCTTCCAGGTTTTCACCAGGTCACATCACAGCACACATGATGTTGCGACCCCCCCATATCCCTGCCCCCCAAGCCCTATCCTATTCATTCATGCTGCTTGAGCATAGTGGACAAACAAGGTTGCACAGGTATCTAAATTTTCCCTTTTGGCTAGGAGTTTCAGCCTTCGGGTGTGTGTGTGTGTGTGTGTGGAGATCTCCCAGAATTACATTTGAACTCCAGAGTAGACAGATCTTTTTCCCTGGAGGAAATGACTGCTTTGGAAGGTGGACTTTATGACATGATGCCCCCCTGATTCCCCCCCCTTCCCTAAACTGGCCTCCAAATCTCCAGGAATGTCACAATCTGGAATTGATGACCCTACCTTTGATTTTCCAAGCAGACCAAGTAGGAAACCTATTTCTCTCTCTCGGAAATTTGACATTCATAGTTATTAATGAATTAATAGTCATTAAATGCTACATACTGCCATGTTCTTCAATGTGCTGTGATATGTACTGAAAGCGTTTGGGGCGGGGTGGAGAAAGTCCCCGAAACTTCAGGCGATCCTGCATCTGACATTCACTCCACATTTTCTCAACTGCGGCTACAGTCACACACACTAAATAATCCCCTTTCAATGCACTTCCCAACTGGATGTTGCCAGTTCACACAATAAAAATCCAGTTGGAAAGTGCACCAAAATTAGATTGAAAGTGGATTATTTAGTGTGTGTGACCGCAGCCCTGGGAGGGAAAAGGGCAGCTCAAAACCACATTCAGATACCTCAGGGCAACACTGTACTACTGCAAAGTCACCCCTGAACAGCCATAAAATGGCCACACATCTATGCAGAAAGTACCATAAAATACGGTGATCAAAGAAAGCGAAATGGGCATGAAGTGGGGAAGTTACCATAAAACCTGATGATCAAACAAAGCGAAAGCAGCGTGCAAAGCCGAGGGGAATTTCTGTGCCAATGTGGGTTTCGTAAAACGGCGGAGGGAAAAGCCAATACAGAATCAGCCTTCATTTTGCACTCTCTTGGGGCTCTGGTTACCTTTCTGTGGCTTCTTAGTAGGGTGTCCTTTCTGTGAGTGATTTATGTTGTTTTGGGATGATGGGGTGGATTCAGACCAAACCGTCAGTTTCCTCCCATTCCCCCTTTCCACTGCATTGCCCATTTCCCCACATTCTTCCTCAGAGTCTGCTGTCTCCAATGAGCAGCATTTCAGGTCCTTTCCACACTAGACCTTAAACCCTGGTTCAACCCTGTCTCCGAACTTACATTCTACACTACACGCGAGTTCACCCCTGTAATTATCTCAGAGTATTTTTTTTGTTTCCCCATTACCTTGAGGTCCCCCCGGTTTTGCCCCACACACGTCCCAGGAGAAACAGATGCTGTTATAGCCAGGGATAAATGCAAGGAATTGTGTCGCGAGTTGAATTCTGATAAAGCCAGGGATGAGATCCAAGTGTGGAAAGGACCTCAAGGTGACGATTGGCCTATGATGGGAGAGGGGAGGGAGGAGATTCCTTTTCTGCTGATGCAATATTTGGCCTGGAGATACAGCATGAGGTCCCTATTGCTGCTCTGTCTGTTGGACTTGGAGAGTTGTGAGCAGGCAGTAACAGCAAAGCCTTTTCTTTACGAGAACTCTCAGTCCAAAAAGCTGTCTGGGGACTCTGTACCAGTGAAGGTGAACTTCTCCATTCAGGGACATGGTAGGGAATGGGTTAATGTTACAACACTATATAGGCTGGTGATGGGACTGAAGGTAAGTGGGGGCTCTGCAAAGAGAGAAAGTGAATATTTGGATGGGGAATATATTAAAAAAAATACCCCTGAGCTTTGTTTGTGAAGCATTGTTCCCTGCCACACGGGGGAAAAAAGTCGGGCAAAAGTGCGGCTTTTAAAAGCCGCACCAAAATAGGCACGCGGCAGCAGGATCATACAGATCCCATGAGCCGCGGCGCAATTGCTCCCCGGCACAGTCAGATGCCGGGGAGACCGGGGAGACAGCAACAGGAGGCTGCCGAACTGCGCATGTCTGAGCATGCGCAGTTTGGCCAGGAGCCGGGGATGCGCCGGCGAAAGGACACGCCGGTGATCCCACGGCTGGCCTTGATGCAGTCTTGCCAGAAGAACCACCTCGGTAGGTGGTTTATTTTCGCTGTGTGTTTTGGGCAGAAGGGCCGGATCAGGGACGGGTGCGCAACGTTTCCCAGATGTTGCGGTGGGATCGCGCCCGTTTGCTGCGCCCCCGATCCATCCCTCTCCCGGCCCAAAACCTTTCATGTGACCGGGGCCATTGTAGACATTCACAAGCTCTATTCATATCTTCACAGTTTATTGTGAAACAATTGGGTGGGGGGGTGCTGCGTTTTGTGGCAGAGCATCTGTGTTGCATGCAGGAGGTCCCAGGTTCAATGTCCAATGAAAAAGATCAGGATTGTAGGTGATTGGAGGCAGAGGAGGAGGAGGAGGAAGAGGAGATTGGATTTATATCCTGCTGTTCCCTACCCACAGGTTCTCCCAAAATGGAGTTGGCACTCCTAACCATTAAACTAGACTGGCTCTGACATCAATCTGGAGAGTTGTTGCTGAGCCATTTTGACCTTGATATAGCAGTGGTCTGACTCTGTATAAGACTTGTCTCCAGTACGTTGTTTTGGGATGATGGGGCAGTAGCATTTTTTTAAAAAACCAGCTATTCAAATGTCTGTCTTTTTTTAAAAAATCATTTTGCATTTTTCGAAACATTTCAGTGATTTTACCCAAGTATGCCTCTATGGGGAAGCTTCATTTAATTCAGTAGCAATCTCAACACACACCTCTCCAAGAAATTAGTCTTATTAAAAACTATTTTTAGGTTCTCTGTACCGAATATTCCTGGGCAGGAACAGCCAAATGAACCTCACATTTTGCTCTAAATGAAGTGTGGTAGCAGTTCTAGCAGACATGCAAAAAAAAAAAAAGTGTGGGACTTCAGTAGGACTCTATAAGTAAATGCCAAGTTTTACACAAAGGGTAGTTGTCTGCTGTGCATTCCGCACAGTCGGCCCGGATGATAACATGACCCGAAAGCCTTATTTCCTTACGTATATCTCTATCTGACAAGAATTTATAGTAGCCAACAATCGGAGACTTAGGCATTCAAAATAATACATTGCTACGAAGATTGCTGCAGCTCCTGAAAGCGTTTGACATTCATGGAGGAGAGTAATGCAAAGAAGAAAGATTGCTTTAACTTTAAATCCAATTTTTATTTTTATTCACTTCCGGACAATATATTTATAAGAATTCACAGCTCCTTTATGAAATCACCCTTTTTGGCTGCAGGTCCCTTTTTTTATTTTTTTTTGGTAACTTTTGCAAGTGTGTGTTTATGTAAAATGAAAACGAAGAGTATTTATGCTGGAAAGCACTATTAAAAGCGCACACACAGCACCCTGGAGTAGAACGGTAAAAGAAATAAGATTGAAGAAAGGAGTCATTATTGAACACTCCGTGCAAGATGAAATACGATCGTTACAGACATGCTTCATAGCATTTTAATTTGTGAGGGAAATTGGTCAACCACAATAATACCTAAAATGGCTTGATAGTGGGCTAGAACTTCCATGATCAGAGGTAGTATATCTTTAAGGACATAGGGTACACCAAGGAGGGGTGAACTTTACCCTCCTACATGTTTGTGAGCTTTCAAAAGCATCTTTTCAGGAATAATAATAATAATAACAACAACAACAACCTCATTGTTTATGTAAAGGGAGAGCATACTATATTGCTATCCTCCCTGTATTTCATTTATTTATCTAATTCATTTGTACATGGCCTTGCTCCCCAATGGGATCTAAAGTGGCTTACATCATTCTCTTCTCCTCTGTTTTATCCCCACAACAACCCTGTGGGGTAGGTTAGGCTGAGAAGAAGAGAAGAAGAGAAGAGAGAGATCTTTGGAGAACTACTTGTGAGAGAACAGCTCTGAAAGAACTCGTAACTGACCCAAGGTCACACCAGCAGCTGCATATGGAGAAGTGGGGCATCAAACCCAGCTCTCCCAGATTAGGGTCCGTACTCCTAACGACTACACCAAACTGGCCTTCTTCCAGCCAAATCCAGATAGAATTAAAGCAGGCTGAGATACATGAGTGGTGTGAGGAATGCTGGGAGGAAAAAATACATTCAGATGACTGGGGGAAGGGTTGAGGTCTCAGTGATATGAATCTGACCTTTCTACATTATAACAGTGTGGTATAAAACGGTACTGTTGTAAACCTATGATTAGGGCCAAAAAAGAACCTGAACCTTGTCATAGGTGTTACTGCTCAGAATTTCATGGCTGCCATGAGAACCATGGGTCTACCTTAATTAACGTGTACCAGGACATATGGTTAGTTTGGTGCAGGGGGTGCAAGTGGTGATCTGGATGTGGAGGAGTTTAATGTGACTCGGTTGTCATGAACAGATTGCCACCCGATGGGGTTTGGATTAATGGTAGCACCAGGGCTTTTTTTGTAGAAAAAGCCCAGCAGGAACTCATTAGCATAATGTACCACATCCAACAGAAAAAACCTATTAGTATATTAGGCCACACCCACGACAGCATAGCTCATTAGCATATTCAGCCATAGCTCATTAGCATATTCAGCCACACCCCATGCCACCCCTTGGCTTTGACAGGCGAGGAAGGCATGGGGAGGCATTTAAATGCCTCCCCGATCCTTCTAGCCCCCCCCCAGCCCCCCCGCCTCGGAGTGGCTGGGGGGGGTCACTCTCCAGGCCTTCCCTCTGTAGCCATGCACACAGAAGTTTTGGCTGTAGTGGGCGTGGCCAACTCTGAAGCCAGCCGGAACTCCGTTCCTGTGTGTTCCTGCCCAAAGATAGCCCTGGGTAGCACAGAGCCTTCACGGGTCTGGGGGAGTAATTATGAAACTTCTATAAGAGGATATAAATAGAGGGTGGTATTTGTAAGATTGGTTCTGTCCAAGAGCTCTGGGCCATTGGATTGTTAAAGAAAGAAATAAATGCTCTGGGGGGAGAGGGATGGATCCAAATGGTTTTCAGATAGTTCTAGGGGATTCTTCAATTGGTATGTCTGGCATGTCAGCTGGTGTCAACTGGTCAACTGGTCAACTGGTATGTCAGCGTGGTGCAGTAGTTAGAGTGTTGGGCTGAGATCTGGGAGACTCCATTTGGAATCCCAGCTCTGCGGTGAAGCTTTCTAGGTGACTTTGGGCCTGTCGTGCTCTCTCTCAGCCTAACCTACCTCACAGGGTTGTTGTGAGGATAAAATGGGGAAGGAAGAATCATGTGCAGTACTCTGAGCTCCTGTGAAAAAGGATGGGATTTTAAAAAAAATGTATAGGAGAGAACAGTGGGCTTCTGGCATCAGGAAGGGACTCATGAAATAGACAGATTTTTCTCTTGTCCCATCCCACCTGCTAAGTTATACATCCAGCCCCCTACTGTAAGATGCATCAGTAATGATCTGACATATCGGAGAAAGTCATGAATGCTGTAAGATGCATCTTACAACATTTTCAGAGGTCATTTCGGGGGGGGGGGTTCACAGGGGATCGCAGTTCCCCCGGGTGGGGTACGGGTTCCCTGCCTCTCCCCATCCCTGCCTGCCTAGGGCCAGGGAGGGCCTTCGCGGGGCTTCCTTGCACTCCCGCTGGCCTTGCAGGTCCATCGCCGGGCCCTTCATGGGGCTCTGCAGTGGAGCTGCAAGGCCGGCGGCGGCGGCCGGGACTGTTGGGGGCGGGGTGTGTGGCCTTATGACACACTTCCGGTGATGTCAGGGTGTGTGGCCTTATGACACACTTCCGGTGATGTCAGGGGGTGTGGCATATGCTAATGAGTTATGCTAATGAGTTCCCCTAGCTCTTTTTCTACGAAACGACCCTTGAACATTTTGCCCCATGTAGAATCATCAGGAACTTCCTCTCAGTAATGTTCTGACATATCGGAGAAAGTCATGAATTTCTTGGAATGTACCAGTTGAAAAACTGACCAGAGACGTTACATGTTCTTCATTTTCCTTCATCTGTTCAGAAGAAGATATCTTTCGAAACGGTTGAACATTCCGGAGATCATCATTAACAACCTATAGCAATAATTAATAACTGTTGAATACCTTTATATATTTTGTACTTATCTTATGTATTTTGTACTTCATGAATAATTTTTGTATTCTGTTCACTTTAATATTTAAACAGGAATTGAGCGCAGTCAGGATACAGTTTTCCTTTATTGGGATCCTTTTTTGAAGTACTTCTTGGCTGTTACCATCTACTTTAAGCTACAACAAATTCAAACCATTTCTGGTTAGCTGCTACATGTCAAAATGGGGCCTCTGCTGCAGGAACCTACACTGGTCTGGCATACAGAGGCCTTCTTGGCTGTTGTCCTGATACTCCAGAATTATTTCCTCCCCCGGAATGTGACTTAATCTCCCTTAATGTAATCATTGCAGAGGTGAGTAGAAACCATCTGTCATTTCAGACAGAACCCGGTTGAGAATCGGTTCCCTACCGGGATCTGACTGCCATTTCACACACAAAAGTCTCTGTTCCGTATAGGAACCAGGACTGAAGCGTTTTAACTGTAAACCGCTTCAGATTAGTCTGCCGTTCCCTCTCCCGGTTCCGCTATGGTTCTTTCCCGCCTTTTTTCGCCCACGCGGGCTTTTTTTTAAAAAAAAACGTTCGGCTTATATCAATATATCGATATACCTGAACCTCTAAGGAGTCACATTCCAATGGGATCGTTATTGCGACCATTTGAGGTTCTGGTATAGCGATATATCGCTATAAGCTGAACCTTTTAAAAAAAATCGCTCACCTGCGCGGGAAGAAAACGGCGGGAAACCAAAGCGGTGCGTGTGTGAAACGCCAACATATTTCATCCTAGAGACATTTGAGGAAATTTGAGGTACTATCCTTTTGGTTAAGTTGTGTCAGTTATACCGGTTTTATACTTCCTGGTTACTAATTTGTCTGTGCAATTGTTAGATTTTGCCTTTTTTAATGGTCATATTTATTGTAGCTGGGTTTTGTTTTTGGGGGGAGGGGTTGTTTGTTTGTTTGGGGTTTTTTTTTTTTGCACCAGGAGGTCAGGGAGCAGAAATGTATTTCTGCAGAGAGATAATCACTTACTTTACCTGCCAGGGAAGGTAAGTTGGATAGGTATTGTAAAACAATATCTGGGTATTGAGATGTGTGGGATGTGCATCCTGGGCTGATTGGGAGAGTGGATTCATCTTTCCATGTGGGAGTGAGTTCCCTGCATCTGGATTGGATAGAGGCTTCCTGCTAACAAAAGCAGGAAGGGTCGAAAGATTAGTAAAATCTTTGTTCAAATGCTGGAATTTGGATTCCCCTGCAAAGGAGCAGGTGGGGGACAGGATAAGGATTGGTTCCATGGGGGGGGGGGATATGCCGGAGGCAACTTTTCTGTATTGTTAAGTTTCACGTAGTGTTACATTTTTACTATTCTTTTCCTTCGCTTTGTAACCATGAGGTGTGACAGATTATTTCACCTGTCTTGTGCTTTAGCTTAACATATAGCAATAAAGGTTCCCCTGTTCAAGGGAGCAGGATGTGATTCAAAGTTCTCTTCATGCTCTTTAGAGCAGGGGTGTCAAACTCATTTCTCATGAAGGCCGGATCTGACATAAATGAGACCTTGTCGGGCCGAGCAATGTGTGTCATAAAATGTAATGCCAGGTAGCGGAAATATAAACTTTATAAAAAACACAAACACAAAGGGTTTTTTTTTAATTTAAAATAAAAACATGCTTAAAACATTAGCACCCTAGCAATATTTTGTTTATTTAACAGTGTCTGATAACTGATACCTCTTGCTCTGAATTATTACATCAAAATATCTGTGGTGTTGCAATCCTGAGTATGCTGTTCAGGTGTGTATCTGTAAGCTGCAAACCTACGATGACGCAGCAGCAGCAGAACTCGAAGAAGAAGCAGAAGACAGCCAGTTGCACTGCAGGCCTGATAGAAGCCCTCCGGGGGCCTCATCCAGCCCACAGGCCCACAGGCCACATGTTTGACACCCCTGCTTTAGAGCACCTGCTTAGAGTCCAATACACATGCACAGGACTTTCCCTCAAGTAATTGGGACACGCTACCCTTTCTACTTGCTCAGAGGTAGCCTTTATTAGTGTCCCCCAAGTCACTGGTAACATAGGAGGCTGGATTTATAAATTGGGACGGTGGCACACAAAAAAATAAACATACTTTACATGCACAGGGAAATGAAACATGCATGTAAGCACACATAGACCCAGGGCAGGTTTATCACAATCTATGGTCTTTATTGCTCAAAATGCACAGCTTTGGTGAATAGGGTCGCCAGGTCCTACCTGGCTGCTAGCAGGGGGACTCCCAATTCTTCCTGGATTCCGTGATGATGTCACCCGGAAGTTACGTCATCATGTTTTCGATGCTGGGGGCGACACTCTAGGGTTTGGGCAAAACTCTATGGGATTTGGGGCCTCAAAACCATCAAGTTTTGCCCAAAACCTAGAGTGTTGCCCCCAATGTCAGGAACATGATGATGTCACTCCCAGGTGACATCATGCCAGTGCTGGTGGTGCCCAGTGGGGGCTTCTTGGGGTGGGGCTTCCCCCACTGGCCAGCTGAGCCACGGCGGATTGGGGACTCTGTAATTGGGGGATCCCCTAGTCCCACCGGGGAATGGTAACCCTTTTGGTGAGGCATCCCCTGAGCTCTGCAGTTGGCAGGACATTCAGTTTGCCTAACATAAAAGCAAGCCTATGATCACGAGTTGTGAGGGGTCTTAGATACGAGGTAAGGTCGGGGGGGGCACTGCAAACCTAGAGCATATATACCTTGCACAGGCCTGTGTGCTTGCATGGTCAAGTTCAATAACCCCTTTCCTAACTAACCTTACAACTTTAGAATAGCCCACAACCCTACCCACAACACGAGAGAAACCAAGAAACTTGAATTGATTATCCACACATTTCCCCCATGCACTTTGAAAGGAATCTTCCTTCAGTAAATGTAAAAGACCTTCCCGCCAGGTATTGGGCATTGAAAAGAGGTCCTTCAGTCTTAATTTGAAGGTGCTTACCCAGGCCCTGGACTTCAGCGAGCACTGCACAAATTCCAATCAGAGTTCTGTCCCTGCCGCACAGCTTAGTACTCCTGCTGGCATAAAGATTGAAGGACTGCAGGGTCACGGAATGCAGAGCCCCCATTAGTCCAAATGTCTGCCTCAAATAAAACCTGTCGGATGATCTTAGCATTTAAAGATGTCAATAACTGCAGGAACATCCTGCTGCCCTTTGGAATAAAGGAACCACCTAAACTTGAGGGGGGGCATCCTAACAGCGAGATATGTCTCCCTTGGGAAGGGGTGGATTCTTCATCATTGGAGGTTTTTAAGTATCAGTTGGATACTTAATTGTTGGGGGGATGGTAGCTGTCGTTGCAGCGCTGGCAGGTGGTTGGACTAGATGGCCCTCATGCCCCCATCCAACTCTGAGACCAAATATATAAATAAATGAGCAAACAAACAAATAAATGTTAGGGTCTATGAGTGGCTGCTTCCAGACTCATTGCCCAAGGAATGACTTCCCCATGGCCTCATATCCACATGGCTCCCCTGATTCCTAGAAGGGCAAAAGCATTGTTTTATCTCTTTTGGGGGTATTTTTTTGTTATTTTTCATATATGTACGTGTGTGAGAGAGAGTGTCTACACCTGGAAGTCATGGCGACCTCTGGTGACTGAACCCTACTGGGGGTCTGGAGGATATTCAGAGAGCCTGCCTCTGCCCTCCTGACTGCTGGTATTCCAAGGAGGTCTCCCATCCAAGTACCTGCCAGAATCGACCCTGCTTAGCTTCCGAGATCTGATGAGATCGGGCTTGCTTGGGCTATCCAGGTCAGGGGAAGGGCAGAAGCTTTGTGTGGGATCTAGCCAACTCTTAAACACAATCTTGCCCAATTTCCCCTACTTACCACAGCCCCGTCCCATGTGGCCCATGATCCCCAGCATGACTTTTTTGGTGGTCAAAGGGGAGCCCTCTTCTTCACCGGCTGAAAATCTGGTTGGATCCAACCTTCTGGTTCCAGTCTCCATTTAGGCATGCGTTCATTGATGACCACCACCTCTCAGCCTCAACACCGCACCTTGTTCATAAGAGCATCAAAATGTCGAATAGAATTAGTTTTCTCTCTTTCTTTCCCCTATCTGAGTCAAGTCAGGATTGTAGCGATGGTAGGTTATGTAGCATTCGTATGAGGAAGAAACCTTTGGTGAAACACTGTTAGCTGCACCGGGGTCTAAAGGTAAGTCACCTCAGTCTTTATTCCACTCGAACCGCTTCCATCTTTGTAATGCCAGTTCCTAACATTTAACTTTTGATTTATTGATTCAGAGCTAAGTCTGCTGGGAATCAAAGTCCTGGAACCAAAGATGCTTTCACCTTCTGATCCCTACTGGTGTTTTACTGCTATCCTCTATCAATTTGAGGGAATGAGCATACTCATCGCTTCTAGCTCTTGTCAGTCTATTTCGTGTATAAAAGGCGGCATGTTTCTTCCCTAAGGTGCATCAAAAACCGATCAGATCTCATAATGTCATACACTGTGCATAATTTATAGGCCAGGATTTGGATGAACATACAAGGGGAGATGGCGATCGGGCAAAATGGATGGAAGCAATAAAGGTCAAGACCATTCATTCAGTCTGCACAGGGAGGGCTCCTACTGAAGACACCGACATTTAATCTAGATCAGGGGTGTCAAACATGTGACCTGGGGGCCGGATCAGCCCCCTGGAGGGCTCCTATCAGGCCCGCAGTGGAACTGGCTGTCTTCTACTTCTTCTTCCAGTTCTGCTGCTGCTGCGTCATCCAGATACGTACCTGAACAGCATACTCAAGATTGCAACAGCACAGACATTTTGATGCAATAATTCAGAGCAAGAGGTGTCAGTTATCAGACACTGTTGTATAAACAAAAATTGCAAGAGTGCTAATGTTTTAAGCATGTTTTTATTTTAAGTAAAAAAACACCTTTCTGTTTGTGTCCTTTATAAAGTTTATATCTCTGCTACCTGGCATTACATTTTATGACACACATGACCCAGCCCAACAAGGTCTCATTTATGTCAGATCCAGCCCTCATAACAAAAGAGTTTGACACCCCTGATCTATATGGTTAAACTGGAATCCAACTGGAAGCATTTGCATTCTGAGAAATACACTAAAAACAAGTTGTTGGGTTTGGGGTTTTTTTTGCTGTCAAGTCACAGTGGGTAGCAGTTTTACAGGGTTAGGGAGAGAAAAGGCAAAAGAGACTTTTCACGGGGACATGGAATGCCATGAGCAGGCACCCCGAGCAATGAAGGTAAAATCTTGTGCCAGGCTGGGGAAAATGGAAAAGACAAGAGACAGGGCCTGCCTTTAGGTGGAAGTCCACTAGGGTAGACGAGCCATTCATATATTATTCATTATTGCCTTCATTATTGCCAGTCCAGTTAGTGTTAGGTGTTGTCTACCTCTGGATGAACCCTTTGAGTCACTGCTTTTGTTGTTGTTCAGTCGCACTTGCAATTCTTAACATACTAAGCCTTGTTGTGTAGATAGGGGTGTGCAAAAAAAAAAAAAAATCAGCCCGATTCTGTTCAGCTGAATGAGACCGAATCTGATTTGGCCCACTGAATGACCCCCGAATGTTACTTTTGGCAATTTTGGGAGTCATTCGGCCAGCTGAATCACTTTTTGCCGGGGCACCCAGGCAAGCCAAGGAAAGTTTCCCTTCAAGGGGGGGCTTGCCTTTGGCTCCCCGCAGCCATGGGGTGCCCAAGCAAGCCAAGTTTTTTTCCCCAAAATTTTTTTATTAAGAAGAGTAAAACAGCATAACAACATATTCAAACACGTCAAAAGAGTCAACCAATACAGCAAGTAAATAACCAAAGAAAAGCTTATAAAACATAGCCAACCCCAACCAGTCTGCGTAACAATAAACCATAATCGCCATCCCTCATTTTGTATGCTGAATGCGATAATGGCTCGATTAAAGACAATTTCTCAGATGGTGTTTGAGCTAAAGTGTTGTGTCCTACGAACCAAGTTTAAACTGTCTTCCCTGCCTTTCCCCGGCCGTTCTTTTTGCTGGCCAAAAATTGGCCCAATCAGCTGTTTTCAGCAGTGCATTCGGTTCGTCCCTATGTGTAGATAAATAACCTCAGAGGATTGTTTGGAGATATTTTGCATTTCCCCCCCTAAGAGTCCATGTTTGTCTAATGTAATTTTTTTCTCTTTTTCTTTTTGTCTCTTTCTGTGAAGGGGGCGGGGAACCTGGACAGTTTCTCTCTTTAAAAGGAGCATAAAAGCTGGGCATATGAAAGAAAACTTGCATACTTTGAAGTGAGAGAGAGAGAGAGAGAGCTGTGCTGTTAATATTGCCACGGCATTGTTAGTGATTTCATAAATGCGTTGAATTTCAAGGGAGCGAAACCAACAAATACATCACACAGTTCTAAATGCCAGCTTACCGCTGTGTGCGGGCATTGTATCTACCTGTCCTTGAACAAGGCAATTCGAGCAACAACATAAAGGCAGCGGGGGGGGGGAGGCAACTTTTAACACGTCGGGCTCCATCTAAGCCAGAAGGACAGAGAGTATGACATATGAAAGCAATATGCTGTTTAGTATGGGAATCAATTCTATTATTTCTCTAACAGATTTGTTTCCCTGACTTCCACATTCTGTTTTTAACAATGTTTTCTGCAATGCTCAGAT
Source organism: Gekko japonicus (assembly GCF_001447785.1). Classification (NCBI taxonomy): domain Eukaryota; kingdom Metazoa; phylum Chordata; class Lepidosauria; order Squamata; family Gekkonidae; genus Gekko; species Gekko japonicus. Next base: position 93,229 of record NW_015168736.1, on the reverse strand, counting down.
ATAATTTTGCATTGGGTTGCCTTGTAAAAACGGTCACAGAGTATCTGTCATTACATTACTGTTCCCACCACCGTAAAGCTATCTCTCTAGACCTGCCAGGACAGAAATTTCTTTTCTCCTTCAACTGAGGTGTCATTTTCTGTGGGCTTGCATTTTTTTTTTTTTAGAAAAAGAATATCATCTTTCATGGGCTTTCTATGAAGTATTCTTTTTTCTTCTTCTTCTTTAGGGTATCTCACAATGGTCACATATATTACATGTTCACGTTTGTGTCAGGAGAGATGAGTAAGTATTAAGAAATCATCCAAGGGAGGCAGATAGATTATTCAAAGGGTGCTGCGGGTTACTCATGGAGACATCCCATGGTAAAGCATCCACATTATTGCAGCGCCTCAGCCATGGAACATGCTGCCAAAAAAATCCAAAATTCATGCACGTGCATAGGAGCACATGAGTGTGCATATGCACATATGGGCGGATTTTTTTTTTAAAAAAAAAGGACGTCTCCCTAGTGGCAGAACGGGTCTGCAGGTTCAGACTGCCAAATCCATTCTGCGTGCGCTGCCCCGCGTTCAGACATCTGGCCACGCGCGATGACTGCATGATGAACCGAAAACACCACTTGTGATGTGGTATCTTTTTAACCCGGCTCCACGTCATCCTGTGATGGGATAAGTTGTTGTTGTTGTTGTTCAGTCGCAGAGTCAAGTCCAACTCTTCGCGCCCCCAGGGACAAGATCACGCCAGGCCTTCCTGTCTTCCGCCGTCCTCTGAAGTTTGCTCAATTTCATGTTCGTTGCCTCTATGACACTGTCTAACCATCTCATCCTTTGCCGTCCCCGTCTTCTTTGACCTTCAATCTTTCCCAGCATCAGGGTCTTCTCCAGTGAGTGCTCTCTTCTCATTGGGTGGCCAAAGTATTTGAGCTTCAGTTTCATTATCTGGCCTTCCAGGGAACAGTCAGGGTTGATTTCTTTTAGGATTGACTGATTCAATCTCCTTGCAGTCCAAGGGACTCTCAAGAGTCTTATCCAGCACCATAGTTCAAAAGAATCTATTCTTCGGCGCTCGGCCTTCCTTATAGTCCAACTCTCGCAGCCATACATGACTACTGGGAATACCATTGCTTTGACCATGCGGACTTTTGTTGGCAGGGTGATATCTCTACTTTTTATCATGCTGTTTAGGTTCACCATCGCTTTCCTCCCAAGGAGCAGGTGTCTTTTAATTTCATGGCCGCTGTCACAGTCTGCGGTGATCTGGGATCCCAGGAACGTGAAGTCTGTCACTACTTCCACGATGGGATAAGTAACAACAACAACAACAACAACAACAACAACAACAACAACAACAACAACAACAACAACATACTTTATTGTCATTGTACATAGTACAATGAAATTAAAGATGCAATCATTTTGGTGATCTACAACAATATTCATATACACTCACACACTATTCACTACTGTACCCATTTGATCTGGAGGGGACGAGTGCCCGTGTCGGGCCAAACTGCCCGTGTGATCACGGGCTATGTTTGCTGCCTGCCTTGAAAACCCCATGGGATTGCTGAAGGTCTGCTGTGGCTTGACGGCACTTTCCACCACCAGGATTCTAAACCAGGCGTAAGCCATGATTGTGCATTAGAACCTCACACCAGGTGACCTGAGTTGGTTTCAAATAGGGATGCATGGACATCTGCTGGTCTGGCGTGCATCCTGTTTCCCAGTTGCAGACAGAGAGACTTTTTCTTTTTAATGACAGACTGTCAGCTCATTGACACTTGCCTAGCTTCTGGGCAGCTTAACCTATTTCCCCCTAACCCTACAGTACCACACAGTCATCCTATGGTACCTGTGCATTCCCTAATGGCCCAATGGAGCCAGTTTGGTGTAGTGGTTAGGAGCCTGGACTCTAATCTGGGAGAACTGAGTTTGATTCCCCACTCCTCCACAGGCAGCTGCTGGTGTGACATTGGGTCAGTCACAATTTCTGTCAGAGCTGTTCTCTCAAGGACAGTTCTCCAGAGAGCTCTCTCAGCCCCACCTACCTCACAGGGTGTGTGTTGTGGGGAGGAAAGGGATTGTAAACCGCTCTGAGACTCCTTCGGATAGTTGAAGGGTGGGGTATAAATCCAATCTCTTCTTCATCTTCTTTATTACCCCTTCCTTGCTGTACCATCAATCTGCTTGGCAGTCAGTATATACGCAGTTAAATCAATCACAAATCATATAAATAAATGTTGTTTCACCACAAAATACTGTTTGGTGTTCATCTAAGTAGTCCTTCATGATATTAATGGCTGCTGATCAGTATGGATGGGCAACGTTTCCACACATTTGTATTTATGGTGCCAAACTGAATAGTGGTACAAATTGTTAAAATATACACCATAAAGTAAAATGATTCAAAATAGAGCTTTTCTGACCTAAGCTTTAAAACACTCACCAGAAGTAGGGCCAATTCATTAACTAGATAAGTTGCAGTTCATTATTGGAATAAATTAGGAACATCAAAAATCATTTTTCAGATCCCGGTTGTTCATGGTCCAAATATCCCTGTAAGTAAAGTTAGAGGGAATTCTATCTCTATAGTGTGTATATCCACATTCAGGAAGCATTCCAATAATGAAGTAGGACTTATCTAGTTAATGAATCAGCCCTGCTTCTTGTGGATGTTTTAAAGCTTAGATCAGAAATGTTGTATTTTTATGCTTGCATCATACATGACTGGTTCATAAATAAATGAAATTAGTGGGTTTTCTGATACCTCGAAAAGTTCTATGTTAATTTTAATTTATCAATTTGTTTAAAAATAGTTGTGAATTGTTCGGACTCTTGATGTTACTTAAACCTGTAAAGGATTAATTATTTTTTCAATGTATTGGATTCACATTCTTTTTTTTCCTCTTTTTTAATTATTATTATTATTATTATTAATTGGATTTCCAATCAAGTTTACATTCACATTCTACTTGTTATATGACAAAACAAATAAAAAATTTGAAATAAAAAAAAGAAATGTTGTATTTTGTAACATTTTACTTTATGATTTGTATTTTAGTAACTTGTACCACTGAGAAAGGCCTTGTGGCCAAAACATGTTTTAACAGATTTTTAACTTTTTGTTATGCATTATATCTTTGTTAATTTAACATATGTAAGCCATTAGCATGTATTCTGTAATTAGCCCTCTTTGACCATCTTTTTGGTTACTTTGTGTTTCTGGGTTGAAGGTTTATCTTCCCCTTTCTGTTTTGGCCAAACTGAACAGACCTGGTGACTGGTTCACTTCTGATCAACACAGTCGAGTACATTAGTAGTTCGGTTGAATGTGGTTGCCATGAAATTCGGAGCACCCCCAGTTTTAAGCTGGAATTTCTTCATTGTACTCCACACAAGAAGGGAAGGAGCGAGATATGTGCATGAGTCTGGCCGCCAGCTGGGTTTGTAGGTTGCCAGCCCCCGGGTATGGGCAGGTCCCCCAACTTCTGGGGGCTTCAATTCACCCTTGGCCAGTTGGCCACCAGGGGAAGCCCTGCCCCCAAGAGTGACCACCCACTTGGCCATCCCTCTCCCTCCCTCTCTTCCTGCCCAATTTAAAGGGCTTCAGCTAACCGGTGGGGGCCACATGGCACACGGGGCCACTTTCCTGAACCCTACACACCAAGGCCCCCACCCTGCTCTCAAAAAGACCCTATAAAGGGCCTTTTTGCAAGCCGAGTGTGTGGCTCGCAACCACCCCACTCCTTCCCTCCTGCTAGATTTAAAGGGTGAGTCACGTGGTCCCGCTGATCAGCTGAAGCCCTTTAAATCAGGCAGGAGGGGAGGTAGAGGGGTGGCTGGGAAAGTGGTCACTCTTGGGAGTGGGTCTTGGGCAGGGCTCTTTTTGTAGCAAGAAATCCTTTGCATATTAGGCGACACACCCCTAATGTAGCCAATCCTCCAAGAGCTTACAGTAACCCCTGTAAGAAGAGCTCGGTAAGCTCTTGCAGGATTGGCTACATTAAGGGTGTGTTGCCTAATATGCAAAGGAGTCGGTGCTACAAAAAGTCTTGGGCATCCCCACCCACCCTGGAACACACCCCAAATCCCCCTGCTGGAGCGATGAGGGGACCTGGCTTAAGTTCAGCTTGACTGGACCTCTGAATGTAGCAAAAAATAAATAAATCCTCAAATAAAAAACAGTTTGAGGAACTGCCAAGTCTTCTTCATGCAGATTTCCCTGGAATGTTCCATGCTGTTGTGAGAATGGTCACATAAAATTAATATGCTGGGCAAAGTAATTAGTAGCTTTGTATCTTTCTTCAAAAACCATCTTGATCAGCATTGCAAAGACGTCGCCTTAATCTTCTTCCTCAAATGGTCCAAAAACTTATTACAAAATGAAGTCACATATAATGAACTGGGTTGTAACTATATTATTAGTTTCAGTCAAGAGCACGAGATCCAACTGTTTTTTTTAATTTATTAATTAGCACTCACTTCTGCTTTCTTGTCAATTGAGACTTTCTGTTTCACTCTCTGGGAACCCAGGGATGAAGTGCTGTTCCGTATATTTTAGTTGGTGGACTTCTACTGGTACTGCTATCAGAATTTCCCCCCAAACAATGTCCGAAACACGTTTGGGCCAGGGGTACCTCCTCAAGTAAAATGGATGTTGAATTTTCAGGGAAAGGGTGGAAAGGTTTTGATAAGACAAACCAAAGTCCTCGGGAATTCTGAACATCCATTGGTCTTGCTACTGACATTCTCCTCATCCAAATTTCTTCCTTTCTGATTTTGGGCATTCCAGATTTTTTGTCTTGCTTCCCAAATGATGCTGCTGTGTTAGAAACTGACGGAGTCCTGCAAAAAAAAAGAAAAGAAAGAAACCATGGGGTTGAATCCAGCCAGCGTTTGCACAGTTGAAAAAAGGAGTGGGTCCCACTGGCAGTGGAATCACATCACATCCTATTGCACTTTTGAGTCAAGAGATGAAAAGAGGGGGTTTGCCATTGCCTGCCTCTGCCAGGCAACCCTGGAGTCCTTCGTGGTCTCCCATCCAAGTACTAACAGAGCTGACCCTGCTTAGCTGCTGAAATCTGGTGAAATTGGGTTAGCCTGGGCCATCCAGGTCAGGGCTGGGTCCTTAGACTACAAACCCCAATCTCTCTCTCCCTCTGGGAAATATAGGCCCCGTTCACATGGAGCATTTGCCATGCTAAAGATACGGATGATAGGCAGATTTTCCGGGCATGATCACACCGCAACATCTGGGAAGTGTAGTGCACCCGTGGCTAACCCATGGCTTCTTGCCGAAGATATGGAGTAAAAAACTAGTACATATGATGTGCTAGTTTCTGGAAAATGCGTGGCAAGGGCGGGCATCTGATCGTGTTTCTGCTGAAATCCCATGGCATCCGGCGCCCACCAATGTCCCATCGCAAACCGGAGGGTTTTTTTTTAAGTCCCCACAGGATGCGCACAAATGCCCACCAGCACATGCGCACACTGTGTTGAGGGGGGAAAAAGTCCCATTTGCCATGGAAGTGGCACCTAGCAATTGTCAGTGTGAGTGCGCCGCACCGCTTCTTTGCCGCGCAGCAGGATAGCCGTGTGATCGACACCTAACGGCATACCCACAGGACATGTGATTGGGCTGGTGCACGTTACTTTGCTCCGGGGCAAACAGCCACGCTCCCCCCCCCACTGCATTTTCCAGCCCGTGTGACCGGGACCAATTTTTTTTTTCTGGAAAAATCTCCAGTTGCACAGTTCAGATACAGCTTATTTTACTGCTGAAGCCATGAGATTGGATTTTTTAAAAGAAAGAGAGAGAGAGAGAGAGAGAGAGAGGGAGAGAGAGAGCCATTGTGGTGTAGTGGTTAAAATGTTGGAGTAGAATCTAGGAGATCTTGTCCAAGGTCATCCAGCAGCTGCATGTGGAGGAATGGGGAATCAAACCCGGTTCTCCCAGATTAGAGTCCACACACTCAAACACTACACCAAACTGCCTCCCAAAAGTCCAATCATGTGTGACAGTAAATAACCCTATTACAAATGGTTGCGATTGGGACAGAAGGCCATAGAAATCTCTGGCTGGATCCACACATTGTTAGAGATGGTGCAATCATTTACTTATTTAGTACATTTATCTCAACTCCAAGGAGCTCTTCAGCTCTCTTTCCTGCATTTTATCCTGACAACTACCCTTTGTGGTAGGTGAAGCTGAGGGAGAGTAGTGACCATTTCTACAGTAGTGAAATTCCCTGCACTGACATTTTTAAAGCGGCATGTAATGTGAAATTTTCCACAGTAGATTTTTCCTCACTAGGCACAAACCCAACGTTTTCTCCTTTCCCCACATTTTCAGAATCCCCAGTTTTAGCGAGTTCCAAAAACTCAGGGAAAGAAGGAGGAAACTTTGGGTTTGTGCCTGGTGAAGAAAAATCTACTTCACAAAATTTCACATAATGCACAGATTTAAAAACGTCAATGCAGGGAATTTCACTGCTGCGGAAATGGTCACTAACTGGCCCAAAGTCATTCAACAAGCTTTATGGCAGAGTGGAGATTTGAACCTGGACAAGGAATCGTCATAAGTTGATGGCACATCACACACACACTCAAATCCTGGTCCGGCAATCTAATCACTACGGTATAGTACCTCTCATTGCTTTAGTGCAATTGTTTATAACTCATTATCTTCTGTGGACAAGCCAGTCCAGTTACGACAATTGCTACTGCAGAACAATACTGCAATATCTAACTATGTAGGGATGCAGCTTCTGTTTCCCTGCCATTATTATCCATCCATCAGAGAGGGTTCCTCTGTGTTCTCCCAGCTGTGGAAGATTCTGGGCACCAGAAACAACAGTGAAGACCTTCTCTTATTCTGGACTCTTGAAGTATGCTTTGCATCTCTTCGATGTATGCCAAGAATCTCGAATCAGCTCCCCTGGATGAAAATTCCAACATGAAACCCCTTGAGTTTGCATCCTCCATATTGTTGTGAAATGTTACTACTCTTTCCATTGAAATGGCTGGAGGTGATTAAGGAGATAAAAAATAATAATAAGGTCAAAGCCAATGACATAAAAGCAGGTAAAATTCCCCCCAAAAAATTGTTTCGCCAACAGGCTTTGTCAGGAGAATCTGTTCGTCTTGTGGTAGTTCTTAAAAAAAAAAAGAGTAGAAGGTCACTGACAGCCCTTTTATTTTCTTCTTGGGGGTAATTAAGAATCTAAATTTCAAGGAAACAGTAAGTGATTCTAGTCTTGGTATTAGCCAGTTTGGTATAGTGGTTAAGTGTGCAGACTCTAAAATGGGAGAACTGGGTTTGATTCCCCACTCCTCCACTTGCATCTGGCTGGATGGCCTTGGGCAAGCCATAGCTTTGATAAGAGCTGTTCTTGAAAAAGAGCAGTTTCTGTCAAGAGCTCTCTCAGCCCCACCTACCTCACAGGGTGTCTGTTGTGGGGAGGGGAAGGGAGTTTGTAAGCCGCTCTGAGACACCTTTGGGTAGTGAAGGGCGGGGTATAAATCCAATCTCTTATCTTCTTCTTCTTCTTCTTCTTCTTCTTCTTCTTCTTCTTCTTCTTCTTCTTCTTCTTCTTCTTCTTCTTCTTCTTCTTCTTCTTCTTCTTCTTCTTCTTCTATAGGGAAGGTGAAGACCATGTGTTGGAAGCAATGCCCCCTCTAAGCTGTGGAGTCTTGTGAACAAAAATTCAACTTTGTGAGCTACTGGTATTAAAATTGTGAACAAGCAATTTGTCTACTGCATCAATTAGTTTGCTCTGGAGGCCTCCTTCCTGAGCTAAGACAAAAATGTGTGAGCTGGGGGCTAAAAAACTGTGAGCTAGCTCACACTAACTCAGCTTAGAGGGAACACTGGTTGGAAGTGACGCACTATGTCATCCGTCTTTGTACAATGCACATCAGTACTCCAGTCCAGAGGTGGCAGTACAGCTAGCAAGCTACAGAGGTCAGTTTCCTCTGGTATCCTCCCGCTTGTCTGCCTTGCTGCTGTCTCTTTGTTTATTCGGATGGCTGTTCACAGGGATTTTCTTCCCTCCAACCAATTCCTTCTCTTCCTGCTTCTCTGTCTAACTGCCATGAGGGTCCTCTCAGCAAGCTCCCGCTAATCAGGTCGCCAACTGTGGGTTTGGGAATACCTGAAGATTTGAGGGTGGAGCCTGGGGGGTGGTCTTCAGAGAGGGGAAGGGCCTCAGTAGGGTACAGTGCCATGAAGTCCACTTTCCAAAGCCGCCATTTTCTCCAGGAGTAGTGGAATAAACATTTTATATAAACAAATCAGTGATGTGCTATCATCACAATCCAGATTGGGCCCCTGTCGAGAGCCAGGCTGATTTCGCACAAGGAGCCACGCCACCGTCACGCCTCCCTTTCCCCTGTCTCCATTTATCAATTCCCCACTCGAAGCCGTGCAGCCACGTTTTGACCCGCAGCTTCGCCAGGTTTCCCCCGCAATTTCGTGACCCTCAAAAAAACAGGATCACGAAACCGCATGGAAAATTGGGCGAAGTCGCGGGTCAAAATGCGGCCGCGCGGCTTCGAGTGGGAAATTGACCAATGGAAACAGGGCAAATGGAGGTGTGATGGCGGCGCAGCTCCTTGTGCGAAAGCAGCCCCAGTTTGTTGTAGTGGTTAAGTGCGCGGACTCTAATCTGGGAGAACCGGGTTTGATTCCCCACTCCTCCACTTGCACCTGGCTGGATGACCTTGGGCAAGCCATAGTTCTGTCAGAGCTGTCCTTGAAAGGGCAGTTTCTGTCAAAGCTCTCTCAGCCCCACCTGCCTCAAAGGGTGTCTGTTGTGGAGAGGGGAAGGGAAAGGAGTTTGTAAGCCGCTCTGAGACTCCGAGTGAAGGGCGGGGTATAAATCCAATCTTTTATCTTCTTCTTCTGAATTAAATTTTAAAAAGCCACTGGGAGTGCCAGACATGGGATGCCCAGTGCACGTTCATTTTGGGCCCTCCATGATAAGGCCACCGTGGATAGAGAAAACTCTTTCTTAGGAACAGACTCTTTGAAAGTAAAGCAGAGCAAAGCAAAAACCCTGCCTCAAGTTATCCTCATGATGCTTATTATGTAAAATATCGCATCAGGTAAATATCAATCTAGGTCTTTGTACACCCTTAAGGATTAGTCTCACGAAGAACCAGCTCAGCCCCTTTTCAAGTTTCATAAGAGCTTCTTTAAATATTTAAAATTGGAACAGCTCTCCCCTACCCCTCCCCTCTGGCTGATAAAAGGAGAACGTGCTTTTGTTTTGTTTTTTGGGGAAACATTAAAGGATTGAGATCGCGCGTAATCGAAATCCCTCACCTCTTCAAGCAAAAATGCAGAATCGCCACCGCATGTGGTAAACACAGAGCAGATATTTGCTGTCGGGTGTCTTAGAAGCCTCCATATTATTTCAAAATAACACCCCTACACCCCTGCTCTGTTCTAAATCTATTGGGATTAAAGTCCCATATTAGCCTGAACATCTTGTGCAACATCAGGAGGCTAAAAGGAGAACATGTTTACTGGTCTGAAGTCTTGAAAGAACTCTTCTGGGCTTTCTCACACTAGTGATCTGGACCCTTTCATGTTTTCCAAAGAACTGAAATCAAGAGTTCTTTGAAGACTTCCGACTAGAAAACACGTTCTCCTCTTAAGTCTCCTGATGATGCACAAGATATTTCAGGCTCATAGGGTACTTTAATTCCAGTAAATGTAGAACAGAACAGGAATGGAGGGGTGTTATTTTAAGATGATGATGATCATGATGATGATGATCATGATGATGCTTCTACGGTACAGAATAGTTATTGTCTGTACTAGCTTTACCCCAAAGGTTGGCGACTGCTGATCTGAAGGAAGAGGTGGATTGCTTGGTGGCCTGCTGTGACCATTTTGCTCAGCATTCTGCAGATAAAATCTTTCACATCCATTCACACTTGGACTCCAAGTTAGCAGTGACAGGCTCAGATGTTGCCAGGGTGCTGATGTGTCCAATTGTTTGGGATACTTTTCAGTTTGAGGATGTTGACGGGATCCTTGGAAGTTCTGTACTTTTCAGTTTATTCAGTCTAAGGATGTTGACGGGATCCTTGGAAGTTCTTCTGGAGGCCTACCACCTGCTTGTATGACCCTTGCCCTCCCTGCTTACTTATGGAGGGGATCTGGTGGACTGTGTTCTAGAGCTATTCATGCTTCCTTAAGAGAAGGGTTGCACCAGGCTTGAAACAGGCTGTGGTTCATCCACTTCTAAAGAAGCCTACCCTCAACCCAGGAGATCTCAATAATTAACAACCAGTCTCAAATGTCCCATTTTTGAGCAAGACAGTTGGACAACTCCGAGCTTTACTAGATGAGGCAACTTGTTTAAATCCCTTCCATTCTGGGTTTAGGCCTAGTTATGGGACTGAAATGGCCTTGATCACCCTTGTGGATAGCTTGCACCAGGAGATAGTCAGAGGGAGTGTGACTCATTTGATTCTCTCAAACATCTCAGCTGCTTTCAATACTATCAATCACAGTGTCCTTCTGGCCCACCTATTTCAGCTGGGATCGGGAGGCATCATTCTGTGGTGTTTCTGGTCTGACCTGGAGGGTAGGTACCAGAAGGTGGTGCTGGGAGACTGCTTCTCAGCCCCTTGGCCTCTGGCCTTTGTAGTCCTGCAATGTTCCATCTTGTCTCCTTTGCTCTTTAACATGTAATGAAACTGCTGGATGAGGTCATCTGGAGATATGGCCTGTGCTGTCACCAATAAGTGTGTGACACTCAGCTCTCCCTTGCACTTCCAGCTGATCTCAGGGAGGCTGATGAAACCCTGAACTGGTGCCTGGAGGCAATTTTGGAGTGGAGGTAGGCTAATAAACTGAAACTTAATCCCAACAACATAGAAGCACTGCTGATGGGCAAAAGGCACCAGGATTTAAGGTGCCACCTAGGGTCACCAGCTCTGAGTTGGGAAATAGCTGGAGATTTGGGGGGTGGAGCCTGAGGAGGGCGGGGTTTGAGGAGGGGAGGGACTTCAATGGGGTATAATGCCATGGAGTCCAGTTTCCAAAGTGGCCATTTTCTCCGGGCAAATTGATCTTGGTTGCCTGGAGGTCAGTAGTAATAGTGTCACCTGTTCTGAATGGGGATGTAGTCCCTTTGAAAGAACTCGTCCATAATCTGGGGGTGCTCTTGGACCCAGGTCTGCTGCTGGATAATCAGGTGGCAGCTGTGGCCAGGATTGCCTTTTACCAGCATCAACTACTTAGCCAATTGTAGAAAAGATCTGGCCACTGTAGTTCATGCCATGTTTATATTTAGATTTCTGCAGTGGGGCTGCCCTTGAGAAATGTTCAGAAGCTTAAATTGGTACAGGATGCTGTAGCCAGAGTGTTAAGTGGAGCGGGTCATTGGGAACATATTACCCCAGTCTTGGTCCATCAACACTGGCTCCCAGTTTGTTTCCAGCCACATTCAATCTCCTGATCTTGACCTCCAAAGCCCTAAATGTTTCAGAACCAACATACCTGGGAGGACCACCTACTCCCTTATGAACCTACTCGACCACAGTGGTCCTCTTCAGAGGATCTGATTCAGATGTTCCCACCTTTTGAGATTAGGTAAGTGACAACCCAAGAGATGGCCTTCTGTCATGGCTCCAAGCTTTGGAACTCTCGTCCAAGGGAGATTCATGTTTCCTTCTGTTGCCATCTTCCACCAATGGGTGAAGATTTTTGTTTTGTTCTGTTTGGCATTCTCTCAGTGGCACCTCCTTCCTGACCAACACTTGAATTACTGTTTTTTTTTGTTGTGTATATATTTTAACTATTTTAAAAATTAGTTCAATGATGTACGTCTGGGAGGGGTTTGATTCTAATGGTTTTAAAATGTTGTTTTATCATGTATGTTTTAGATTGTTAGCTGCCCTGGTGGCCCTTGTAAGGGCAGAAAGGTGGGATACAAATTTTGTAAATAAATAATACAAAAGCAGGGGTCATTTCGGAGAAAAAGAAGTGCAGGGGCTTATTAGCATAACTCATTAGCATAACTTATTTGCATATGCCACACACCCTGACATCACCAGAAGTGTGTCACGACGACAACACCCACCGCTCAGGCTCCATCGGACTGTTTTGGATTGCTAGCTATTGGGGGGGACGATGTGCAGATCTGCCCTCGCAGAGGAGGGAGAGCTTGTACCTGAAGGTGGGATGGGGGGGGCTCTGCAACTTATCTGGCTGCTTCTTGCTCCTCGTGGTCTGACTGAAGGCTGCTGGGAGCAGGGGGTGGGGCTTGTTTCATGTGCCCACCCCCTGAGCTCCTTACTGCCGGAGCTCCGCTCCTGTGCGCTCCCGCAGGAAATGACCCCTGTACAAAAGTACACTATATGTGTGAGTCTGGCACATGCCACTCCTGAGTTTTTGCTCCGCAGCTCCTAGCCTGCATCCCCAGGATCCTAGTCCAACACTACTACTCCACCTTGATGACTCTTCGCCTTCCACCTTGGCTGAGTTCAGACTGGCAGTTTGCCCCGATATAGGCACAAGCCAAAAATGTTTCACAAATGGATTAAATGGGCTGTTCACACAGGCACGTCTGTCAGGCGTTCCCGAGCTGTACTCAACTCGTCTTGTAACGCTTCACTCCTGAGTTTAAAAGATACCAGGTAAAAGTGGTCTCAAACCCTGGAAAGCGCGATTATCCCCTGTTCATCCTGCTTCCTGGAAGTGTGAATGCGAAAAGCCGTGATCTGGTAGGGATGCGCTCATGCGCATGAGTGCACATAACTGAATTACCAAAAAAGCCGCTTACAGCCGCGCCTCCGGGCCAACAGTGTGAACGCTCCCTTGCGCCTCCTCCCCGGTATGCTCCCGCATCAGTCAGCGCAGTGTGACCGGGAAAACCCGGAACAGTTTATTCCGGGTCTTTTTTGTCATGACTCCCTCCCACTTCAAACTGCCAGTCTTTGGGAGTCCAGGGCTGTTTTTGTAGCAGGAGCTCCTTTGTGTATTAGGCGACATGACCATAATGTAGCCAATCCCCCAAGAGCTTACAGAGCTCTTCTTACAGGGGCTACTGTAAGCTCTTGGAGGATTGGCTACATTAGGGGTGTGTCGCCTAATATGCAAAGGAGCTCCTGCTACAAAAAGAGCCCTAAGTATACCATGCACTTTCACTGCCTTTCTCTCAGGATTGCCTATTTGTGATGCATATAAGTAGATTTTCACCTACATAAGTTACAAGTGCAACAAACTATCACCTTTTTAAAAAATGCACTAAACTCGTTTTTGAATTTTGATTTAATAGCAAGTAACCAAGATAATTATTTTTCACATATATTATTCCACATACACAGTTTCTCTCAGTGCCTTGAGAGTAAAAAATTGGAGTTAATTTTTTTCTTCATTTAAGGAAGTTCCTCAGATGCCTTTGCAACCTAAATGCTTTGCCCTTAGAAAAGTCCTGTGAGTAGAGTTGTCAACTGCAGGTTGTGAATTCCTGGAGATCTGGGAGGCGGAGCCTGTAGAGGGCAACATTTAGGGAGGAGAGGAAGCTCAGTGGGGTAGAATGCCATAGATCCCATCCTCCAAAGAAACCATTTTCTCCAGGGGAAGTGATTTCTGTTGTCTGGATGTCAATTGTGATTCCAAGAGATATCCGGGCCCCACCTGGAGGCTGGGAATCCTACTTGTGAGGTAGTTTATGACAATGCCATTTTACTGATGGAGAACTGAGCCTGAAAACTGCTTTAGACCTGACTTGAAGTTGCATGACCTAAGTTGGATCATAGCACTTTATGAATACCTGTCAGGCTCCTCAGTCAGGTCACACCACACAGGGCTTCATAAGAAGATAACGGTTTATTAGTGGTTCCGGTACTAAAGAACACGTGTACAGACTGTGTCAGGAATAGCCTTCAGTATAAGGGCCTCTGACTTATAGTGAAATCAAACATTCCCCCTCATAAGCTGAAGCCAATGGATATAGTTCGCACGCGCGCCAAAGCAAGCAGCAAAGCAAGCGGGCATAGCCAAGAAGCCGTTAACATTCCCAGCCGTGAAAACAGGAGCTGGAACATTTGCAAGGTCAAGCATAAGATAGCGCACAGTAGCTGGGCAGGAAAGAGCTGAGAATGAGAAGGAGGATACCCCTCCACATTCCAGATCTATGACAGGTTACCTGACAATACCTTGGAATAAATCGTGGAGGTTTTTTGTAACAGATTCATCTGGGCAAAGAACAGGGGTCCATAAACTGTGCTGGGCTTGACAGCCACCCATTACTTGCTACTAGCCAACTAGTCCAATCCCAGTGCACTATGTCCTGTAACAAGAAGATAATTGTCCATACGCCACCAAAATGAATATATGAGACACCAGTTATGGATTAAATAAGATTTATTCATAGCTGATCTATATATTATTAAACATTTTCTTTTAATGTGTTGTATTAGGGGTATTCCCAGTAGTACTGTATGGCTGCAAGAGTTGGACCATAAGGAAGGCTGAGCACCAAAGAATAGAGGCTTTTGAATTATGGTGCTGGAGGAGACTCTTGAGAGTCCCTTGGACTGTAAGGTAATCAAATTAGTCAATCCTAAAAGAAATCAACCCTGACTGTTCCCTGGAAGGACAGATACTGAAGCTGAAGCTCAAATACTTTGGCCACCAAATGAGAAGGGAGCACTCACTAGAGAAGACCCTGATGCTGGGAAAGATTGAAGGTAAAAGATGAAGGGGATGTTTAGATGTTATCGAGGCAACGGACATGAAGTTAAGCAAATTGCGGAGGACGATGGAAGACAGGAGGGCCTGGAATGATGTGGTCCATGGGGTCGCAAAGAGTCGGACTCGACTGTGTGACTGAACGACAACAAATGAGGGGCAGCCATGCTGGCTACCAGCATTTCTTTTTCTTTTCTTTTTTTAAAGAATTTATTTATGCTTTTTCCAACAAACAAACAAGCAAAAAATAAAAACCCGAATACATTCTTATTGTACAAGTCAGTTTCGGAGTGTTCATTATACATTTTTTTCAAACCATTTATACACTTTAAACCATCTTTTGTTATAAACATTATCGTCTCTTTCTGCTAATATCATATTTAATCTGTCCATTTCTGCTATTTCGAATATTTTTTCCATTATTTCTTCTTTTTTAGGTAGTAAATCTGATTTCCATTTTTTCGCTATTAGAATTCTGCTTATCGTGAGGATATATAACACAATACATTTATCATCCTTGTTTATTATATCAGGCAAAATATTAAGCAAGTAACTTTCCGGGTTAAGCTGCAGATCTATTCCTACAATTTCTTTTATCAGATATTTTACCATTTTCCAAAATTTTACTATTTTGTCGCACCTCCACCATATATGATAGTATGTTCCTACGTTATTATTACATCTCCAACATATATCCGAGACATTTTTATAACATTTCGCTATTTTATCCGGTGACCAGTGCCACCTGTAAAACATTTTTAGAATATTCTCTTTATAAGGTGTGGCTCTTACTATTTTTTTCGTTTCCCACATTTTTTCCCATTCTTGCATATTTATTATGTGGCCTATATTTTGTTCCCAGGTTTTCATGCAGGGTTTTATTGCTATATCTTCCATGCTTTCCTTCTGAAGAAGTTTGTATAGCTTTTGTATTTGTTTGTCTGCCGAGGACAACCAAATCTTATCTAGTTCTAACATTGAGTCATTGAATTTTATTTTTTTGTCCTTAGCAAATCTTGATTGTAATATTGTTCTTTCCCAACTTGTCAGGTTTATATTCATTTCTTGTAGATTCTCTAATGTTTTTAATTCTTTTTCTTTGGTTAATAGCTTTTCATAAGTTGCTTTTTTCCCCTCTGTTAATAAGGCTGGCAATATAAAGGCTTCGAGTGGTGACACCCACATCGGTACTTCTTTGTACGTTTTTTCTTTAATTTTCTTCCAGATCTTAATCAGTGCCCCTCTTATAATATGGTTA
>NW_015168736.1:73459-76457 GCF_001447785.1 Gekko japonicus | reverse complement strand
GACTCTTTGTGTTAAATCTCCGTTCACGATTATCCTTGCCCATTGTTCTTTGTATATGGCATTTATCAAGGTCTGGAAATTTTAACCACACTCCCATTGCTTTAGTTTATTTTTCAAAAAGTCCCAGTTTACGTTGTCAAATGCTTTTTCTGCATCTAAGAAAACCATTGCCATTTGACTTCCTGGATATTGTTCATAATACTCTATTATATCTACTATTATTCTCAAGTTATTCTTTATTTGATGATTTGGTAGGAAACCTGATTGGTCTCTGTTTATTACTTGTGTTAATACTTTTTAAAATCTTGTTGCTAATATTGTTGCGATATTCGCAAGATACTGGCTACCAGCATTTCTAGGGAACTCCACCCTGACTTTCAATTCAGCTAGTGTTTCCAGCTTTGTTTATCCTAACCTGCACAGAAAACTGTGGTGAAAGGCAGCTAACATATAGTACAATCCTAAACAGGGTTGCAACCTTCTAAATCTACTTGTCAATGAGTTTAGAGGGATGTAACTCTGTTTAGGTTTGCACTAATAATCTCCTCCCTCCTCCCATACACACACCACAAAGTGACTCACCACCAATGGAATCTCCTTCCCAATCCCCTGGCAGTACACTCAATGACTGGCTGGCTTGGGAAGACCTCTCTCTCTCTCTCTCTCAAAAACTTTTAAAATTGATTTTCCCTTATGTAATACAAAAGTTACAGCCGAATTAAACTACAGGCCCATATTTTGAACAGTAACTTATTTAGAACTAATAGCTTAGTTTAGTCTAACAAGGTAAAGGTTCTCTTGCTCAAAAGCCAGTCGGGTCCGACTCTAGGGTTGCGGTGCTCATCTCCGTTTCGAAGCCGAAGAGCCAGCGCTGTCCAACGACGTTTCTGTGGTCATGTGGCCGGCATGACTAAACGCCAAGGCGCACGGAACGCTGTTACCTTGTTACGGTGGTACCTATTTATCTACTTGCAATTTCTTGCTTTCGAACTGCAAGGTTGGAAGAAGCTGGAACTAGAGACGGGAGCTCACTCTAGCCATACAGTAAATAAGCAAATGTTAACAACATAGAAAAGAAAATTATAGGGTTAAACTGATATAGGATTGTCATAAGACATAGAATATTTAAACAAATAAAGAGAGCTCTTCTACTAGTTGAACGAATGTGTCCTCAACAGCTTGCCATTGCACTCTCACATCCCATACACAATGTGAGCTTAGTAAGAAGAAAGAGCTTATTTATTTATTTATTTAATAGTACTGGTCATTCATTCATTAAATTAAATTAAATTAAATGGTGCGCTCTAAAATCTACTATCAGAGTTCCCAATTCAGCGATCTTCCAGCTTCCTGCGGAGACATGGCTCTGTCTCTACACTAGGACCGGCCTGTACCACAGATGTTCAGATGACGGCAGTTGTTGTTGGTGGTGGGCAGCTTCCAGTTAAAAGCCTGGTGGAAAAGCTCCATCTTGCAGGTCCTGCGGAACTGTAAAAGGTCCCGCAGAGCCCTGATCTCTTCCGGGAGCTCATTCCACCAGTAAGGAGCTGCCACTGAGAAGGCCCTGGCCCTAGTGACCGCGAGCCTGGCATCCTTGGGGCCTGGAATAATTAATCGATGTTGTGACCTCGACTGTAGAGCTCTCTGGAGAGAAAGAGTTTTATAAGTTGGGTTAGAAGGCAGGGTGTCATTTTCAGTAACATATTCTAAGAAAGGGAACCATTTTTCTGTGAAACAGGTTTTCCTGGGATAGATTTCAGATCGTAGTAGACGATCAGAGATTTCCCCCATTATTAGTTGCTCCCAGACCTTCTCACGGAAGACCTCTCTTCATATTTTAATTGCCCCACAATGCTCATCAGTTACCCCTACCAATACACTACTGACCCAGACTATTCTTGCTGGACTTGTTGAACCTAATAGCCAGGCTTGTTTATAAATGACCCTATCCCTTCTCATAATGCAAATCATGTCAAGATGAAGACGATCCGAAAATTCTCTGGTTCACCCCAAAAGGCAGCCTGCTGACCCAACATTATGTAGTTAAGGTAGTTGCAACCACAGCCAAAAGGTGTGGTGACCAAAGGTGGGGCCAATTTAAATGGTCAGAGGACCAGTCCTTTGTTTTTATGTAAGGCAGATTCCTGTGTTCATATGATGTTGCAACCATCAAGGCATTGAACGCACAGGAAGAAGGAGGGGGAGGGAGGAGGGGGAGGAGATTGGATTTATACCTCACCCTTCACTACCCAAAGGAGTCTCAGAGTGGCTTACAATCTCCTTTCCCTTTTCCTCCCCACAACAGACACCCTGTGAGGTAGGTGGGGCTGAGACAGCTCTTTCAAGAACTGCTCATGAAAGAACAGCTCTGAAAGAACTTGTAACTGACTCAAGGTCACACCAGCAGCTGCCTGTGGAGGAGTGGGGAATCAAACCCGGTTCTCCCAGGTTAGAGTCCGCGCTCCTAACCACTTCACCAAACTCTACCTAACCTAACCGTGACGCCAAATAGATGAGCCATTCCTAAGACCACCATGATCTATGCTCTGCGGCTGTCCGACAGCCTACGATTGGCATAAAAGATACAAAAGAATAACGACCACGGAGGTGTCTTTCAGGTTGTCCTGAATGGACGCATTCACTCTTCAGCAGCATCTGCTCCATCACCCTGCAAAACAAGTGTATTCATCCTGCAGGGAGTGGCTTCGTCTAGTGGTTGAGTCTGTCACTTCAGTGTATTCTTCGTATTCTCTCCCAGCCTCACAGTGTAGCGTTGAAGTGATTTCTAAGTTCCCATGTTCATTATTAATATTAGCATTGCTGTTGTTGTTATTCCCGATGAAGGTTGAGGTTATGCCACCACTCTCCTTTGTCTTCTGACAGGCATACCTGTAATTGAAAAATAAACAAGCCCCACTTTCTACTCTTTTTGCTCACAGGTGATCCCCTCCAGGTTCGTCTTTGCTTGTTTATAATGAGCCCGGCTGCTGTCTCTCCA
>NW_015168736.1:64801-73404 GCF_001447785.1 Gekko japonicus | reverse complement strand
CTGAACTGAGGCAAATGAAACATAATTAATGGACAAATCCCATCTATGGCGCACACAACGTTTGACAAAACCCCTCCACGGTTAATTCCAGCTCTGAAATGATGTTGCAAAGCCAGATAAATACCACCGGGTCATCTAGTTGGGTAGTGTGTGTGTCTGGGGGGAACTAATAAATTGACCTAAAAGAAAACAAACAAAAAATGTTTGCCAAGTGGATGTTGGCAACGTTGAAAAAACATCTCCCTGGCATCTCTCTTCTTCTAACCTCTGGTGTCATTTTATGTATTACATTTGAAGACATATACCTCCAAATGGGATCTATGTGGGTAATAAAGACTTGTTCAGAAGCATGTTTTATTTATTTATTTATTTATTCGACTTTTATCCCGCCCTCCTGCCAAGGCAGCTCAGGGCGGCTTACAACATCAATAAAAACCATATACATAGAGCACGAACAATTCATATAAAACAGTTTTATAAATACAATAAATATCAATAAAAACGGCTCAGTATATATTATATCTAGACTTCTACCACAGTATAATCACTACCATTTACATGCCTTAGTGGGTCAGCAGGGCTCAGCTGGCCTAACATCAGTCTCATAGATATGCCCGGCGGAAAAGCTCCGTCTTCACAACCCTGCAAAATTGCTGGAGATCTTGCAGGGCCTGGATCTCACTAGGGAGCTTGTTCCAATATACTGGTGCAGCCAAGGAAAATGCCCTGGAACTAGTTGTTGTCAGCCTGGTCTCTTTAGGGCCAGGAAGGGTCAGGCGGTGTTGTCTCCCCGATTGCAGTGCTCTCTGGGGGACATGCGGGGAAAGGCGGTCCCTCAGGTAGGCAGGTCCCTGACCATATAGGGCTTTAAAGGTCAAAACCAGCACCTTGAAGCGGATCCGGAATGCTATTGGCAGCCAGTGCAATGACTTTAGCACAGGCTGGATGTGCTCCCGCATATGGACACCCATCAATAGCCTGGCCGCCGCATTTTGCACCAGCTACAGCTTCTGGAGGTGTCCCAAGGGCAGCCCCATGCAGAGAGCATTACAGAAGTCCAACCTCGAGGTGATCATAGCGTGGATCACTGATGCCAGATCTTTGCCTTTGAGGAAGGGAACCAACTGCCTGATCAGCCGAAGGTGGTAAAAGGCTGCCTTGGCAGGGGCTGCTACCTGAGCCTCCATTGTTAAAGAGGCATCCAGGAGCACTTGCAAACTTTGGACCTTCGGTGTTGGAACCAGCGGTGCCCCATTGAAGGCCAGTAATGGGATCCCTAACCCCGAGCCACTCTGATTCAGGCACAGGACATCCGCCTTTGTCGGATTCAGTCTCAATTGACTCAGTTTCAGCCATCCCACCACATTCTGAAGTGCCCGGTCCAGGTCTCCTGGGGTAGAGCCCGACTGGCCGCCCAACAACAGATAGAGCTGGGTGTCATCCGCATATTGGTAACAACCCAGCCCATGCCTCCGGGCAATCTGGGCAAGGGGGCGCATATAGATGTGGAATAGCATCAGGGAGAGTACCGCCTCTTGAGGCACCCCACAAATTAGTGGGTGCCTTCGGGACAGCTGCTCCCCAAGAGCCACCCTTTGTCCCTGACCCTGGAGAAAGGAGACAAGCCATTGTAAGACAAGCCCCTGAATCCCCACTTCGGCAAAGTGGTGGGCGAGCAGCTTGGTGTTGTGGTTAAGTGCGCGGACTCTAATCTGGGAGAACCGGGTTTGATTCCCCACTTGCACCTGGCTGGATGACCTTGGGCAAGCCGTAGTTCTGATAAGAGCTGTCCTTGGAAAAGAGCAGTTTCTGTCAGAGCTCTCTCAGCCCCACCCACCTCACAGGGTGTCTGTTGTGGGGAGGGGAAGGGAAAGGAATTTGTAAGCCGCTCTGAGACCCCTTTCGGTAGTGAAGGGCGGGGTATAAATCCAATCTCTTCTTCTTCTTCTTATGATTGACCGTGTCGAACGCTGCCGACAGGTCTAGCAGCAGCAGCACCGTCCCGCCCCAATCCAGATGCCTCTGGAGGTCATCCATGAGAGAGACCAGTGCTGTCTCCATCCCATGACCCGAGCGGAAGCTGGACTGGTAGGGATCAAGCGTGGAAGTGTCATCCAGAAAACTCTGCAACTGTATCGCCACTGCCCTCTCTATTGATTTGCCCAAATACGGCAAATTGGAGACCAGCCGATAGTTGGCCGATTCGGCCTGATCCAGGGATGGTTTTTTTCAGGAGAGGGTGGACCATCGCTTCCTTGAGAGCCCCTGGAAACAGCCCCTTGGAGAGGGACTTGTTGATAATATCCCTGAGGGCTCCTCGAAACCCCTCGTGGCCAGCTTTAATTAGCCACAAGGGGCACGGATTGAGGCTGCATGTGGTTGGGCGTACCGTTGAGATCAATCTGTCAACTTCCCCAAGGCTGAGTCAATCAAAATAATCCAGAATGGGACCAGAAGATGTGCATGGAGCCTCGAGTTCACTCACTGTCTCAAGTGTGGCTGGCAGGTCGTGGCGGAGCGACAGGACTTTATCTGCAAAATTGCTCGCAAAAGCCTCACAGCCTATCTCCAATTCTCTAACATTTTGCCTGCCCTGTGGCAGAGCTGTCAAAGACCGAATCATTCTATACTGTTGGGCTGGGCGAGAGCTAGCAGACGCAATCGTGGCTGCGTAGAACTCCCTCTTCGCAGCCTTGACTGCTATCTCATAGGACCTCATAAATGTCCTATAGGATGCTCTTGTAGCCTTGTCACAAACATATCGCCACTGTCTCTCTAGCTGTCTGAGCCCGCGCTTCATCAGCCTCAGCTCCTGGGTATACCAAGGAGCCAGCCTAGAGCATAGACATACACTGGTCTTCTGACTAGCTGCATCTCAGACTCAGTATCATCTGTGCATACACCATAGGAATGAAAGATTGCTTATATGAGAGAAATTAACGAAAATGCAGGGAGGGGCTGTGGCTCAGTGGTAGAGCATCTGCTTGCCATGCAGAAGGTCCCAGGTTCAATCCCCGACATCTCTAGTTAAGGATCAAGTGGGAAGTAATATGAAAGACCTCCACCCGAGACTCTAGAGATCTGCTGGATGTCTGAGTGGGCAATACTGACTTTGATGGACCAAAGGTCAGATTCAGTATAAGGCAGCTCCAAGTGTACAAAGTGTAGCTCTGCTCAAGGTGGGTGTTATCAGTTACAATCAATATTTGTCTCAGAGAATGATGTGTGATGGCCCCTTGTTGCTGCTCCCAGAATGACAGTCCGACATGCCCAATGATGTTGAACCTTTAGATGAGAGCTCCAGATGATGGGAGTGGCTAAGGAAGTAAGCTAAAGAATCCCAGGTTCAAATCTCAATTCATCTGTGATTTATTAGGTGGCCTTTAGCCAACCATTGTGCTCTTGGGTTGTATGGGATCATGTATGAGTTAAATGCTGTCCAGTTGCTTCCGACTTATGACAGTCCCATGAATTAATGTCCTCTAAAATGTCCTATCATTAATGATCTTTAGGGCTCTTTAGCTTGGAGAAACGACGACTGAGGGGTGACATGATTGAGGTTTATAAGATTATGCATGGGAAAGAGCAGGTAGAGAAAGAGGTACTTTTCTCCCTTTCTCACAATACAAGAACTCGTGGGCACTCCATGAAATTGCTGAGCGGTCGGGTTAGAACAGATAAAAGGAAGTACTTCTTCACCCAAAGAGTGATTAACACTTGGAATTCACTGCCACAGAAAGTGGTGGCGGCTACAAGCATGGACGGCTTCAAAAGGGAATTAGATAAGCATATGGAGCAGAGGTCCATCAGTGGCTATTAGCCACAAGGTATAGATAGGGGCTCTGGGGCAAGTGATGCTCTGTCATCTTGGTGCTTGGGGGGGTCAACAGTGGGAGGGCTTCTAATGTCCTGGCCCCACTGGTGGACCTCCTGATGGCACTGGTATTTCTGGCCACTGTGTGATACAGAGTGTTGGACTGGATGGGCCTTTGGCCTGATCCAACATTGGCATCTCTTATGTTCTTATGTTCTAGTCTTTCTCAGGTCATGCAAACAGAGAGCTGTGGCTTCACTGATTGACTCAATCCATCTCATGTTGGGTCCTCCTCTTTTTCTGATGCCTTCAACTTTACCTAGCTTGATTGTCTTTTCCAGTGACTCTTTTCATAATGTCATCTTCTGGGCATGGAGCAGCGGTCACTGAGGGTGTGTGTGTGGGAGATACTTGTGAATTTTCTGCATTGTGCAAGGGGTTGGACTAGATGACCTGGAGGTCCCTTCCATGATTCTATGACCAATGGACGATAGCCTCAGTTTAGTTGTTTTAGCTTCTAGGGAGAGTTCAGGCTTGATTTGATCTTGAATCTGCCGATTTGTCTTTCTGGCGGTCCACATGCAGAGTTCTTATCAGAATGGTGCCATTGAGTCAACGTATAATAAGCGCAAATTTCAGCACTCCAGGGCCAGCCCAAATGGGAGGCAAGCCAAGGCAATTGCCTAGGGTGCCAGGTTTGGAGGAATGCCTAAAGGCCCTGCACTGAGCTGCTTCTCTTCCCTGGGTTCAGTAGCTGTTCTCACCCTTGTACTGCTGAGATACCACCTGCAACTGCACACCAATAAGGGCTGGTGGAAGTACTAGGAAGGGAGGAAGGGGCTGCTGCTACTATGCCTGCACCCATCAGCTGAACCTGGACAGGGAAGAGGAGGCTCCACAGCTGTCCTCCTCACCCTTGTTGGTGCCAGTTTGGTGTAGTGTACACAGTTTGGTGTACACCGCTTCTAGGGCAGTTTGGTGTAGTGGTTAAGTGCATGGACTCTAATCTGGGAGAACCAGGTTTGATTCCCCACTCCTCCATTTGCACCTGGCTGGATGACCTTGGGCAAGCCATAGTTCTGTCAGAGCTATCCTTGAAAGAGCAGTTTCTCTCAGATCTCTCTCAGCCCCACCTACCTCACAGGGTGTCTGTTGTGGGGAGGGGAAGGGAAAGGCGATTGTAAGCTGCTCTGAGACTCCTTTGGGTAGTGAAGGGCGGGATATAAATCCAATCTCTTCTCTTCTTCTCTTCTTGTGTTGCCTAGCAGCTCCTAGTTGTTCAAAGTGGAAGAGGTTAAGCAGTGGGAAGAGGCAAGTGTGACTCAGGGCACCTGGCATTGGAGTAGAGCTACTCACAAAGAGAGAAAATTTCTGCGGGGACCCAGTAGGGTTAGGGGCCAGGGGATCCCCCAATTTGGGAGGGCCCCAATACACTGCCAGCTGGCTGGCTGGGGAAGCCCCACCCCTGATGCTGCCAACACAATGACATCACTGGTAGTGATGGTTAAGTGCATGGTTAAATGTGTGGACTCTAATCTGGGAGAACCGGATTTGATTCCCCACTCCTCCACTTGCAGCTGCTGGGTGACCTTGGGTAAGCCATTGGTCTGTCAGACCTGTTCTCTCATGATCAGTTCTGTCAGAGCTCTCTCAGCCCTGCCTATCTCACAGGGTGTCTGTTGTGGGGAGGGGAAGGGAAAGGAATATGTAAGTCGCTCTGAGACCGATTTCCCACAACCGCTGCTCTGTGCTCGCTCCTCTCTTTGCCCCAATGTTACGTGTCAATTTCCCACTCAAAGCCGCGCAGTTGCATTTTGACCCGCAGCTTTGCCCAGTTTTGCCCATGGTTTCTTAATTCTCAAAAAACACGCTCACGAACCCGTGGGGGAAATCGAGCGAAGCTGCAAGTCAAAATGCGGCCGCACGGCTTCGAGTGGGAAATTGACACGTACCATCGGGGCAAAGGGAGGAGTGAGCGCAGAGCAGCTGCTGTGGGAAATCGGTCTGAGTGAAGGGCAGGGTATAAATCCTCCTCCTCCTCCTGTTAAGGCCTCTCCACTGTGTTGTGTTTCCCTCTCCCTTCGCACATACTGCTGAGGGGGCTCACACACTTTGTTGAATAGGGGCCTTGACATAGGTCACAGAGATCGGACTAGCTTAATTATACACACTCCCCTGTTTTACTATTAGCATTTTAAAGAGAGGGGAAAAATACCTCCATGGCTCCACAAATCTGCAGTCTGGATAGATCTTAATCTCATCTGTATGTGTCCCCTGGTGTGGAGCAGACCTACGCCAAAACCCATGCTTGGCCACAAAACATTATGGGTAACCATGGAGCAAGTCAATCTAACCTAGGGGAGCGGTGGCACAGAGGCTTTATCCTCTGATTAACATCTGAACTGAACAGAGTTGCTGTCAGTTCTAGCCCGCGCTGGTGTGAGCTACCAGCCTTGTCCCCAGCTCGCCATCCATCCAGTGGTTCGAAAGCTTCGGCGAGTAGATAAAATGGGTACCACTCCTTAGAGAGGGTGGGCACACTAAACCCCCATAGGGGAGGTGTTAGCCGGTGAATGGAATATCCAGCTCGTAAGCTCGTAAGCCTGACAAAAAGACCTCTTCGGCATTAAGAAGCCTGTAATGGGCCAATCCGGCCAGGCAGTGGCAGTGCTTGTGTGAAACCGTGTAAATGTAAATTGCTCAGAGCCAGCAGCTCTGCCAGATTGAGCAATC
Source organism: Gekko japonicus (assembly GCF_001447785.1). Classification (NCBI taxonomy): domain Eukaryota; kingdom Metazoa; phylum Chordata; class Lepidosauria; order Squamata; family Gekkonidae; genus Gekko; species Gekko japonicus. The sequence continues at coordinate 66,857 of NW_015168736.1, read as the reverse complement.
AATAAATTGAAAGGTATTATTATTATTAGTATTATTATTATTATTATTATTATTATTATTATTATCCTACCCAAGTCACGGCTGATTTATGGCAACCCCAGAGGGTTTTCAAGGCAAGAGACATTCAAGAAAAGGTTTGCCATTGCCTGCCTCTGCATCACAACCCTGGACTTCCTTGGAGGTCTCCCATCCAAGTACTAACCAGGGCCGACCCTGCTTAGCTTCTGAGATCTGATGAGACTGGGCTACCCTGGACTATCCAGGTCAGGGCACAATATTATTGAGAGAATAAAATGGGATAACTCATTTTGCACTCCTCAGAGGAAGGAGAGGATAAAATATAACCAGCAAATGAGATGTGTTCTGCAAGAACCGGACTCTTTTGCATTCCAAGTTTCCGTTCTGCCAGCTGACTCACCACCGATAAGGCTGCCATAATAACCCAACTGGTAAAGTCTGAAACCATCATTTAAAAACAGCATCAAAATGGAAATAATCAATATCGAGGACGTTTCTGTGTTTAAAATGGTATACAAGCACGTCACGTATTTTTATTACAAATTATCTTTTTTCTCTTACAAAGAGAAACGGCAGTCCCTATTTTCCATTCGTTTACTTCCATTTGGGGTGGGGGGGGGAGGAGATGCTTGTATAATAATGGTAGCTTTAGGCTATAAAACTCTATCATTTGCCAGGGGGGAAAGAAAGGCGTCTTCCCATCAAAATGGATGACACCTCTCCGTGGTCCGAGATCGTCCTTAGAAGCGGGAAGACAATTCACAATATGCTTAGTGGATATTGTTTAAGGCTATTTTGAATGGGATGAGAATTTATGAGCGGGATTAATAATGAATGAGCCCCTGTCGCTGCTGCTGGAGTCTGCAAAACCACCTCATCTGACCACTGCGAAGAGGCACGCTTCTCAGCAATAATGAAAGTACATAAATATTAATAACTTTGTTGAAAGAAAAGAGAGAGAGAGAGAGAACCTGTCACAGTACAGTTGTTGACTATACATAAAGTTGAACCAAGACGATGAAAACAAGTGGGTGTTGCAATTCTGGGAAATCTTGCAAAGCTTAAGCATTTATTATCGGAGGGGCGGGGGGCGGAGGAAGTGGCCTCCGGTAGCACTGTCTGTGATGAGAACGATTAAATGGGTAGTTTTGAGCCAATTACTTAACCGAGAGTATCGATTGCTTATTGGACCATAATGCAGGTGAAATATATACATGCACGGTGAGTTAATAATCCTTGGCCAGGCATCCTTTAAGCACACTATCTAAATTGTGGCGCTCCTGTCAACGTTAAATGCCCTGAAATAAACCCTCCACTGGCCTCCCCGCAAAAGCATTAGTTACGGTGCATTCACCATTAAGTTTGCATTTAAAGGTATCTGAACTTATAATGCAGAGGCACTGGGAGCAATCCAGGTCTACTCAGAAGAAAGTCTGGTGTGCTTCGGCGGGGCCCGCTCCCAGGAAAGTGTTTTTAGGATTGCGGCCTCTGGTTAGTTTGGTTGTAGTGGTTCAGAGTTGCAGGCTCTAATCTGGAGAACCGGGTTTGATTCCCCACCCCTCCACGTGCAGCCAGTTGGGTGGCCTTGTGTCAATCACAGTTCTTTTTTAAAAAACATTTTATTAGGATATAATAAACATAGTCAAATATAGATCACAAACTTTTATACCAATACATCCTACCCTCCCCCCCCCCGTTCGGCTTCCCACAGTGCTCCAACCTCCTGCTCAGTTCTTAAATCTTCTTCATCGCATTTTCATTACACATATCTATAGGTAACTTACCCGTCCCTATTTTGGTTTTATATCTTATTCTATTTTTTAAATATCTATTAACTTTCAATAATTGTCAAAGCTAAATATGCCATCCCTTACATCCCAATTCTTTTCCAAATAATCTTTAAAGTCTTTCCAGTCTGCAAAAAAGTCCTCTGCTTCCAAATCGTTAAGTTTCCTTGTCAATTTGTCCATTTCAACCATGAAAAGTAATTTCTTAATCCAGTCTCCAACTTCAGGCCCTTTATCCTGTTTCCAACATT
>NW_015168736.1:63166-64594 GCF_001447785.1 Gekko japonicus | reverse complement strand
TCTTCTTCTTCTTCTTCTTCTTCTTCTTCTTCTTCTTCTTCTTCTTCTTCTTCTTCTTCTTCTTCTTCTTCTTCTTCTTCTTCTTCTTCTTCTTCTTCCCTAAGGAACTTTTCCTGGGAGTAAGGAAACTAGCTGGGCAACCTTGGGCCATTCACACACACACTGTGCCTAGTCTACTTTGCAAGGTTGTTGAGAGGATACAATGGAGGAGAGGAGCATGATTTAAGCCTCTGCTGCCTTTGGAAAACATGGACTGGGCATTCCATCTCGTTATTTTAGTCGGGGGGCAAGTCAGTGACAGGAATTCTGGGTTTTTCTGGATTAGTTCAATGTACGTACATTTTTTAATGTTCATAACATTTCAGTATAGGAAATCTTGTGGGCTCTTAAAGGAAATGTAGCACATGTTATGATATATCACACCAGCAGCAACATTGCTGCAAAAATAAACACACCAATTAAAATGTGCCCTCACTAAAGAAATGGCTTTCAAAGGAGGTCAGACAAATTTGCAGAAGACGGGCTACTAGCCATGGTTGATAAAGTGAATCTCTGTATTCACAGGCAGTAAAACTCTGAAACCCGGGGATAGGAGGCAACATCAGGGGAAGGCCTTGGCTCCTGTGCTCTGTTTGTTGGTCTGCCAAATAAACTAGTTTGCAACTGTGTGAAACAGGATTCTGGACTACACGGACCACTGGTCTGATCCATCAGGGCTCTTCTTAGGTCTGTAAAATGCCCCCTTTTTACAGAAGCCTATTAGCAGAAGAATCAAATTCTCTGTTATATTGATGCTGGAGGAAGTAATCTTTTCCAGAGAGCCAGTTTGGTGTAATGGTTAAGAGCACAGACTCTAATCTGGGAGAACCGGGTTTGATTCCCCACTCCTCCACATGCAGCTGCTAGCATGACCTTGAGTTAGTCACAGTTCTCTCAGACCCTTTCTCTCAAGGGCAGTTCTTGAAAGAGTTCTCTCAGCCCCATCTACCTCACAGAGTGTCTGTTGTGGGGAGGGGAAGGAAAGGGGATTGCAAGCTCCTCTGAAACTCCTTCAGGGAGTGAAGGGTGGGGTATAAATCCAATATTTTCTTCTTCTTCAATGTGCTATTCCCCAAAGAGACTGTTTCCTACTTAATTGGGGGAAATTAGATTAAAGGAGACAAAGGAAGAAGGGGTAACTTGGATTCTCCACCTATGTATACGGGGATCTTTCCCTTAGAAAACTCTCAAAATAAAACAATCTGATGTTAAGGGGAGCGGTGGAACAGTGGGTATATCCCACTGTCTTAACATCTGACTTTTGTTGGTTCAAGCCCCGCGCTGGTGTGAGCAGCCAGCCTGTTGTCCCCAGCTCATCGTCCACCCAGGGATTCAAAAGCTTTGGCGAGTAGATAAAATGGGAAGCACTCCTTAGAGAGGGTGGGCACA
>NW_015168736.1:45329-62745 GCF_001447785.1 Gekko japonicus | reverse complement strand
AATAAAGATTTTAATAATAATAATAATAATAATAACAATAATAATAATAATAATAATAATAATAATAATAATAATAATAATAATAATAATAATAAAATCAAACTGGAAAAGTTTTATTGGAATAGGAATAAAGGGGGGGGGAACCCACACAAAAAAACACAGAAAACACACATGCTAGCTACAAGAAAATCACAGAGGAGAGGGGGGAAAGCAATATTGAGGTCTGCAGAGACAGCAGTGAAATGGCCAGTTTTCTCAGAGAGAAGGAGAGAGAGCCCACACACAAGTGGGTGTGTGAGGTATGGCGCCGAGAACACACACACAGACACGGCTATGGAGTGGCGTGTTTGCAATTATAGGGAAAATATTCCTTAGTGCAGTCTGACATGTTTGGTCCCAAAACCATGACTGGATTGCTTTTCTGGGAATGAACAATGATCTTGAAAAACCTTGATGAATTTACCTGAGTTGAACCAGGGGTCATTTCCTGCAGGAGCGCATGGGAACGGAGCTCCGGCAGTAAAGAAAAATGACAGGACCTGTTTCAATACTCGATATCTGCAATAAGTAACTTTTCAATAGTTCCATCAAAGTTCTTTAAGAGTGAAATAAGTTTCTGTAACAATATTTTCCAAGTAGCAGGTAGAACATTTCAAAGTGTTCTTTTTCCTCTGCGTGTTTGATGTAATAAAATGGACGACGTAGGCTGTTTGTTTTTGTACACAAACTGGCCAAAAGAGAATGAGGCATTCAAAAATCAAAGACATTAAAAAAAAATGATTTTGATGAGACATTTTCAAAGAAAGCAAGAGAAATTTAAATTCTATAAACAACTGGAAGTAGCACTCTCTGACAGTCAACATGGCTTTATTAGCGGAAGAGATAAAGATATCCAAAAATGGAACTTTTAAGCTGATGAGATCTGTTTATTTGCTGTGTGCCTTGTATCTGATTTACACGACTATTTGATATCCGATTGATTTATGAATATAATCTGAAGCAAAGTATTTTAATTCTTACATTATCTTGACTGTTTAATGCAAGCTAAAGATATGGGCAGTCTAAAATTTTAGAGAGGAATTATAGGGAAAATGTAATTAAGGGGCTGTCTATTTACAGAATGTGTATGGATTTAATTATTTTGAGAGAGAAGATCAGATGTTACAGGATAAGGTGAACGCTATATGGCTTTGTTAGTGGGAGAGATAGATTGTAGGGGAAATATAATACATTATGTTTAGATCTGCTAGTTAATGGGAATTTGAAAGCGAACAGTGCCAAAAATGTGAAAGAATGTCTAAAAGGACTAGATTGTTAAATTAGAAGAAATATATGCCTTTTTAACATAGTTAAATTGCTAAGTTATGCCTGTTCTCTCTCATTATCTTTATTGATATAAAAAGCTTAGTAATAGTTTAGCATAGATAAAACGAAATATAGCAGATAGAATATTGATGATGAAGAAGAAGAGATTGGATTTATACCCTGCCCTTCACTACCCAAAGGTGTCTCAGAGCGGCTTACAAACTCCTCCCCCTTCCCCTCCCCACAACAGACACCCTGTGAGGTGGGTGGGGCTGAGAGAGCTCTAGACAGAAACGTCTCTTTTTCAAGAACAGCTCTTATCAGAGCTACTACAACAAACAGGACCACGGTGTGTAATAGCCAGTAAAACAGTAAATCATCGTGTACAAATAAACAATATAAGGTGATTTTTATCTGCAATGTTTTAGAATTCAATTATAAACAAAATTACAACCATAACATTATAATATGCAATATAAAGCTTAGCAGTACATATAGAATACTACAGTGCTAGTTTCAGACAAACGACGGAGTTCTAGTACACTGTCCGTTTGCGAGTCCTTCTTCAGGTTTGTCATTCTGTACTTATATCTTCATTAGAATGAAGTGCTGCAAGCCATATTTCAAAATGCTAATTCTTATACAATTTTGATGCACGCTACCGCGCTTATTCTGGTGACTGGGGAGCTCCTATAGCAAGCTCTAATGTGACTTTGGAGGGAAGCTTAGCCAATTATTATATACTGTAGACCCAGTCACATTAGAGCTTGCTATAGGAGCTAATTTGATGGTAAGTTTGTGCTGTGGACCAGCAAATGGTGCCACACACCTGAAGCCAGATGTTTTCCATCCAGAGAGAACTTGCACAACTGGCCGGAGAGTTTGAAAAATTCAGGGTGCCCAAATGAGCAGAATAATAGGGCTGCCGGGTTAGTCAAACAGCAGGGTCCAAGCTGATCTCACAAGCGTGGAAGTATGCATTGTCTTCCCACTACCCAGCCCATACCCTGGTATTTTGGGGGGAGGGGAGAAGGTAACAGAAGTTAAAGGATGCACTCAATGTCACCCTCCTAAAAGGCAAGACCCAGCAAAAGGATTCTGGGCTGAGAAAGCAAAAGGGATGAAGCTAGCCAGAAACTTTTTAGAAATACCCCTCCTCCCCTTAGCACGCATACAGGGCCAGCTCACTCACTAGGCAAACTAGGCGATCGCCTAGAGTGGGCTGGCCCTTAGGGGCGCCAAGCTGCACCCGGCCTCTGAGAGTTTCTTGATTATTTGTGTTTTTCATTCTTCCTAAAATGCATTTATTTTTTAAAATTGGTGGGTGCATGGGGAGGGGGGCGCCAGAAGGGATCCCCACCTAGCGTGCAAAATAAGCTGGGCCCGGCCCTGCACGCATATAGGAGTGTATTATGTGCAGTACAAGGAGGAGGAGGAGGAGGAGGAGGAGGAGGAGATTGGATTTATACCCCGCCCTTCACTACCCAAAGATGTCTCAGAGCAGCTTACAAACTCCTTTCCCTTCCCCTCCCCACAACAGACACCCTGTGAGGTAGGTGGGGCTAAGAGAGCTCTTGACAGAAACTGCTCTTTTTCAAGGACAGCTCTTATCAGAACTATGAGTTTCCCATGGTCATCAAGCAGGTGCAAGTGGAGGAGTGGGGAATCAAACCGGGTTCTCCCAGATTAGAGTCCGTGCACTTAACCACTACGCCAAACTGGCTCTCTTTTAAAAAAGAGAGAGAGGGGAAAAATTATTCCTCTTGGAAAATGAATAACTTCCTCCCTAATTATGGGGGGGGAAAAGATATTCAGAGCATTAGGTAGAGTTCTAAGAAGAATGGAGAGACCCAATTTCAGAGACACCTGAAGTGAGATGCTGCCCCCCCCCCAAGGCCAGGGAGGAGATTAATGGGGAGGGGAGAATTCTTGTGTAGTGGGAAGGATAATGGGGGGGGGATAATCCAAATACTAACCCGGGCTGACCTTGCTTAACTTCAGAGATCTGACAAGTTTGGGCTAGCCTGAGACATCGAGGTCAGGGCAGTCTGTCATTGGAAGGCCACAATCTGGACAATAAGTAAAAACCCAGGCAATGCAGTGTGCAGTATACTGTGGCATTGTCCTCTAGGTTCAGTATTGAAAGGTAGCCAAGGTGATTTAGAAAGGAAGGTGAATAAAGAATGCCAGATGGGCTCTTCAACATTATATGACTGATCTGAAGATTCAATAAACGTGCTGATTAAATTGTAGAAATTGTGTGTGTGTTTGTGTGTGTGTGGAGGGGGGGTGCCCTCTTTCTTACGATTGCGAAATGACATTGGGACATTAGTTCCTCTCTTTTGAAAGTTTCTGGTGGCTCAGAGCAAATAAAGACAAATGGGTCGTTGATGCAGAATACAAAACATTATCAAAACAGCACAGGGAGCTATCAGAATATATTAGGCATTACTTCCCGCTGTCTCCTGCTTGCTTAAAATAAAACAGAATAGGAAATGTCACTTCATTAATCTACGCTTGAGACAAAGGCAAACCCCGTGGTTAGAAATCCCAGTCAAGGCAGCTACGGCGGGGAGATTACATTGCTGCCGTCTTCCCTAAATGCCGCACAAGCGCCTATTTAAACATTAATTCAATTAACTAATCATTTTTAACTTTAATTAATTTTCGTTCCGTCTCCAGTCGGCACCGAAGAGGGACGACAAGTGTGCATCTATTTAAGGCTCAGGAAGATTTCAGTGTTTGACATTTGCTAACACCAATGCAGTTTGGTTAACATGCTTGGTGTCACTAGAGAACAATGCCAAAAGACTGCAGAGGGCACGGGAAACTATCACATGGAGTTTAGAGTGAAAGAGCAGCACCGAGATATTAGCACGGCCTCCTGCCCATGGCTAAGTTTGCAGCACCCCTTCATTTGGAGGAAGTTGCATTTACTTCTTTCAAGGCCATAAACGTGGAAGTCTAAATTCTCATTTGACGCAAATGGGTGGAAATTGATGGAGAAGCAATCAAGCCTCATTGATTTTGTGCCCATTGAATCCTTGTGTGTTTAGCATGATTAATAAGGCAGAAATTATAGGGTCCCCCCCCCACCTTCTCCCAAAATGGCCTATAGGAGTCATTTGGATAGATGGATCATTAGTGCTCTGCACATATAAAGTGACAAATTGTATGCATCTCTGTGGATTTTATCTCTCTGTACCCTGATGTGCATTCACATAAATTACGATTTGTAAGCTGTTACCTTTACTAACAAAAATCCAGTGCCTGTGTTGCTGTCCTAAGCAGAGCTGAACTTTTTGAAGTCCATCGACTTAGCTAGCATAATAAAAACTAGAGACATCACCCTGCCAACAAAAGTCTGTATGGTCAAAGCAATGGTATACCCAGTAGTAATGTATGGCTGCGAGAGTTGGACCATAAGGAAGGCCAGCTGCTGAAGAACAGATGCTTTTGAATTATGGTGCTGGAGAAGACTCCTGAGAGTCCCTTGGACTGCGAGGAGATCAAATCAGTCAATCCCAAAGGAAATCAACCCTGACTGTTCCCTGGAAGGACAGATACTGAAGCTGAAGCTCTAATACTTTTGGCCACCAAATGAGAAGGGAGCACTCACTGGAGAGGACCCTGATGCTGGGAAAGATTGAAGGTAACAGAAGAAGGGGACGGCAAAGGATGAAATCATTAGAGAGTGTCATCGAGGCAACGAACATTAAATTAAGCAAACTCCGGAGCATGACGGAAGACCGGAGAGTCCATGGGGTCGCGAATAGTCGGACTCGACTGTGCAACTCTGCTTAGGATTGCCATGAGAGTTAGGACCGGTTCAGGACGCTAGGTCTCCTTTGTGTAAGGTCCAGAAGATACTTTCCTATATAAATGACTTCCTAGTTATTCCATTTTATCCATCAGCATCACTACTCCTCTACAATATTTCTCTACAATGATTTATTTTTAGATATTTATCCTGCCACCCAGTGTTAAATCTCTTTTGGTGGCTAATGGACAGTGAGTTCATATGCAGATAAAATTCCACAAAACAAAACAAAAGAGCATTGAAACAGGAAGTGTGTTGTGAAACAAGCTAAGATGTTTTCTTCAGTGTCACGTTTCCCCACGCCTGCACCTGCACTCCTCTGCTGCTTCCCCTCATTTCCGCAGATGTTTTTTTGCAGTCCCAGGTGCAAAAACATAGTTTGTCCCCTGTTGCTCTCCAGCATCAGACTTCCCCTTTCCCAGGAGTTCCCATGCTGCACTGCAAGAGCGGGAAAACTGTGTTTTTGCTGCTGGGAGGGAGGGAGAAATCATCTGCGGGAATGAGGGAACGCCATGGATGAATAGAAGAGCAAGCAGAAAAAAAACTGACACTCCTTTTCTTCCTCCTCCTCCTCCTCCTCCTCCTCCTCCTCTGTCCTGCTTTCCTGTACCCCTCTGATCTTCCTCCACCCACCCATGGGGTGAAACGGCAGATACCCTTAGTGGCTCTGTTGCTGAGGGATTGAGATTAGTAAAATGGGAATCAATGGAGGGAAATTTAAACAAACAAAAACCTCTGCTTCCCTCAGTGCACTGTCCCAGATTCAAATCACATCCCTGCAGCTGTTAGCCTTTTAAAAACCTGCAAGGGACTTTAATCACAGATCTCCCAGGTCACATTCACTTGGGCCCTTCAACAAGTCTTAGCCAGACACACACACAGATAGATAGATAGATAGATAGATAGATAGATAGATAGATAGATAGATAGATAGAGATAGAGATAGAGATAGAGATATAGAGATATAGAGATATAGAGATACAGATAGATAGATAGATAGATAGATAGATAGATAGATAGATAGATAGATAGATAGATAGATGATAGATAGATAGATAGATGGATACCAGACTTCTGGAGCCCTTTTACCACCATTCTTTTTTTAAAAAATTGAATGCAAGTGTCTTGCTCTCCCCCCACCAAAGAGGGTAAATCGAAGGACACCCCCCCCCATGGTAGATGAACATGCTAGGGCCATAGGGGCTGAAAACTAAGGACCCACCCCCAGTAGAAATAAAACCACATTTGTTTCCTGAGGAATGCAGTCTGTGGCTCTGTATTTTGGAGGCCATCTCCTCACAGTCATGTGGGGAAGCTCAGAACCCTACTTTCCCCAGCAGGTTCCAGCCACAGAATGACAGCATCCAAAATTTCTGCATTATTCACAGACTTGGATTTGGGTTTTTGCCATCAATGGGTTTTTTTCCTCTTTTCTTACTGCAGCTACAGTGTTCTCAAAGTTCCTGCAAACTAGTCAGCCTGCCAGATCTTTCTCTTGGCTGTATTGTCTCTGACATTCCCCAGCTGTCCCCCACCCAAGTGAACTGGCTGGGAGAAGAAGGAACTAGTTTTGGCTGTTGTAAAATAGTCAAAAGTGTTTAATACTCAGACTATCAATGGATCTTGCTCTATTGGAAAGAAGAGATTTCTTTGCTTTTAAAAACCTTTATTTCTAATGGTAAAAGGTACACGGGATAACTACAAATAAACATAACACTAACAGCTACATTTTCTAAGCTGTCTATAGTCAACACTAACATACAGATAATGGAGAATCTGTCCTTCTTCTCGACCCCTAGAAAGGAAGTCACCTGAAACAAACAACCAATCTGTATCACAATAGAAGCTACTTTTCCCGGGCTACTTCCCCATTGGCTTACTGCCAGGAATCCCTTCCAGGTCAGTCTAAACAATACCAATACTAGGCAAGCAAGTTAACCCTATAATGACTGAATTGTCAGACCTTGTAAACACATGCATTTCCAACATTGGCTTCCCTCTGCAGAGGTTGGGAAACAGGCCAAACAAGCTTATATCCCTTATGGCCTTCTGGCTGATCACCAATGGAGCCTGACTGTGTTCTTCTTCATGGAAAGTATTTATTTATTTTTATCATTATATTTATATCCCGCCCTTCCCCGCAGACGGGCTCAGGCAGGGCAGCTGGCATTTATCGGCACCATGTGCCAAATCACAATAAAACACTTAAAAACAAGTTAAAACAACCAAACAATAGACAATTCATACTTTAAAGTGCTCAGGATAGTGATGGTCCCTTCAGTAAATTAAGATGGTGTATTGTCAGATGTAGTTCTAAAACCCCAATTCAGCGGTATCCCGACCTCCCACAACGGTAGGGCTCATTCTCACTTTTCAGGATCAGGTGCAGAGTTGCTTCAGCTTTTAGAGAGAGTTCCACTATACACCGATGGACAGACATCTGGAGCTCCTATCCGAATAAATCACGAGTCTTCAACATCAGACTGCAATATTTCAAAACCCTTACCAGATGGTGCCTCTCCCCAGCCCGTTTACCTCACATGCATCCAAACTACAGATCTGATTGTTGGAAAGGTTGTGGCTCCACAAGTGACTTCTATCACTGCTGGTGGTCCTGCTCAGCTATAAGAGGCTTCTGAATTAAAGTTTGGAAGAAATACATAAAATAATGTCAGAGCACATCCCACTGGATCCGGCCATACTACTTTTGAACCATAGATGACAGAGAAGTTCATATTTCTGAAATAGCTGCCAGTTTTTTTAAAAAATAAATTTTATTTAAATGATACAACAAATAACCTATACATTGACAACAATTTGAAACAGTGCATATACAGGTTACAAATCTACAAAGTTAGATGGTTGTTTTCAATAATATGTTATGACAATATGTATAAGTCTTTAGATGTAAAAATATCATATTATAAATAGATTAAACCATAACAAACTATCAACTATAAACTATTTATATTTATATGATGGCACAGCACTTCTATAACTTTGAGGCCTAAAATATTGCAATTATTTCTTTGTACTTTAATGGAATTGATAGCTGCCAGTTTGATCGCCACTGAGCAGCTCGTCATTGCTGCCTCTTGGAAATCTAAGGCATCTCCATCTCTGGACCAGTGGCGGAACAAATGTTGGGATCACTACATGATGGACAAAATAGCGGACACATGTGAAACACACACACATAGGCATACAGGGTCACAATCTAGGTTTGTACGAAAATGATATGTTCTGATAGTATACTTTACAGAAACTAATATTCTGCCAGCAAATCTAGGATACACTGAATGGATGCACTTATAAGTTGATAGTTATTTCTGAGGTCTGAGCACTTTCTTGAACAGCATTTCAAACTAGTTTTAAAGTAATTTGTAACACTTATGTATCACTCATAGGGTACTTAAAAACTCTATGGATTGGACACACTGTAGGTTAAAAATATGAATATCTGTAATGTCACTGATATACATTGTCTTTTTGGTTCATACATGTTAACTCTTATGTATTCTTGACTTATCGCCTAATAAAAACTTATTAAATTGTAAAAAGAGAGAGAGAGAGAGAGTGAGAGAGAGAGAGAGAGAGAGAGAGAGTTCCCTGTCCCTTCCTCTTGGTTGTTCATCCTCTTTTCCCCCTCCTTCTTGGCTTGCCAACCCTTTTTCTTCCAGTCCCCTTTCCCTTCCATATTCAGTGGCTAGACTTGGCTTGCCACTTCTCACTTTTATGTTCAAACATGCCCCAGGCAAAGTGGTCAAAGCACAGTTGTGATTAGCACACTGCTGCCACGCACACATTTATTTTGAAGTAGAGCAGGCCAAAATATTCTTTGATTCAAATTATTGTAAAGGATTTCACTTTCAAATCACACACCCCCCAACACTAAAACCCATTTCTGATGAGCAGCTGGGAATATTGCCCCTCACAATCCAGCTTGAACATGCAACAGCAGTTTCTTGGTTGAAACCCAGAGAAAGGTTCCCCCACATCTCCCAGAGATGCTTTTACAGATATCCCTGCCACTGCAGAGAACCTGATTTACGATCTTGGCAGTGGTTATTTACTATGCTATTGTGAACTCCCGCAGTAGAGCTGCCCTGATTTACCATGTCGTTTATGCAAAGTACCAGGTGGTGGTTTATTGTAACTTGGTAAATAAAGCCATTCTCCCATGCAGTCTCATACAACGATGTTGACTTATGAAAGCAGTTGCAGCTTACAGAATAAAAGAACAGTGAGATCAGAGGCCAGGGGCACCAAAGAGATCAACGGAGTTTTCAAAGTATGACCTTATGAGAGTCAAAACTCCCTTTGCCAGATACAAGTTGGAGTAAAAGAAAAAAAATGAAGAACCCCCATGGTGTCCTGATCATTCAAGTCAGTTCTCCCTCTAGGCTGTGGAGTCTTGTGAGCAAAAAAACCTGTCAGCTAGCTCTCACTAACTCAGCTTAGAGGGAACACTGATCCAAGCTGGTGGCCAAAAGAAGCCTTATGCCAATATTTGCATTTCCCTAAATGGACTTGTATTGAGAACCACCTACCCAGCGGTTCGAAAGCCTAGCAAGTAGATAAATGGGTACCTGCCCTAGGTGCAGGGGGGCACCTGCCTTTCGGTGTAGCAACAGCGGCGAGGAGTAATGGTGCTGGTGGCAAGAAGGAGTGGCGGTGCTAGTGATGGCGGCGGAAGAACATGGTGGAGATTCAACACCTGGCAGTGATCGTTCCAGGCGGGGATTGGCCCAGAGGCATGGCGACGTGGTGCGCAGCACGGCCGGAACCAATTGGACGGAGTCCAGTGCAGCAAAGTCGTCGCACAGCCATGGATTATGGGAGCTTCCCCAGAAGGAGCTGCTGTGGAGCCAAGCTGAGCCGAGACAGAGCCCACCATATGGAAGCTGCAGACGAGAAGAAGACCAGTGCCTGGTAGGCATTCACCGTCCCTACATATGTGGCCCTAGATAGGAAATGTAATAATCCCTGTAAACCGCTCAGAGCCTCCGGGATTTAGCGGTATAGAAATTGAATGTTAAATAAATAAATAAATACATACATACATAAGAAGGTCAGAACTGCCTTGCTGAACCAGAGCAAAGCCCTTCTACTTCAACATTTTGTTTCCAAATGCAGGCAGCCATGTACCCCTGGCTGCTTCGATGCTGGCCATCTGGTACTCAAAGGCATACTGCATCACTTTCCTGACTACAGTAGACCCCAGCCATTTGCGAGTGATCCGTTCCAGGGATCACTGCCATTGTTGAAACACATGCGTGCTGGGAGACAGGAGTGTGTCACATCCCAGTAGCAAAACAACCACATTTCCTACAAAGCGTAAAGATGTAATGATTGCAGGGGAGTGAGGGAAGGTAGCATGATATAGCCCGATCTTGTCACATCTTGGAAGCTAAGCAGAATCGGCACCTGGAAGGAAGATCACCAAGGAAGACTCTGGCTGAGTTCAGACTGGCAGTTTGGCCTGGCAGCCAAACATTTCAGAAGTGTTTCAGTAGCAGATTAAAGGGGCAGGTTCACACAGGCACATCTTTCAGGCGTCCCCCAACCGTACTCTTGTGCTGCTTCCCTCCCGAGTTTAAAAAGTACCAGGTGAAAGTGGAAGCAAACTGTGTGTAGAGCAGGTTGATTCTGGTTCCCTGAGCGTGAACCCAAGTGCTGCTAAGGCGGGAACAACCCGCAGTCGTTGATAATAGGCGCTGGCTGTTTCCGTGGCAGGCGCCCATGTGCCCATGCGCATAGGCACACGCAGTGGAGCACAGAAACAGTCGCTAACAGCCCACCAGGGGCGGGCCAACAATGCAAACGTTCCCTTGCGCTTCCTCCACAGTATCCTCCCACTTCATTCACTGCAATGTGAATGGGAATACCGCAACCAAGCCGTTTCGGGTCTGTTCCGGGTCTTCTTTGCCATGACTCCCTAGTGCTTCAAATCGCCAGTCTGAACTCGGCCTCTGTAGAGGAAGGCAGTGGCAGTGCTGTTTCTCACTTGCCTTGAAACCCCTTCCATGGGTTGCGGTGACTCGAGAGCAGCTTACATACACACACACAATGGTTGCAGTGAAAGCAAAAACAAGTTGGAGACTACAAGTAAGTGAAATCACAAGTCACAAATCCACAAAGATGGAGGCCAGGCTTTAACACGGGAAAGGCAAGTGAGGCACCTGCCTCAGGTGCATGAAGCTGAGGGGCACAGAAAACATATATAAAATCTGCACCTACTATCTGAAGATGCCATGCCATATCTCAAAAAGGACACAGCAGAGCTGGGAAAAGTACAGAAGAGGGCAACTGAGATAATTAAGGGGTTGGTGCACCTTCCCTATGAGGAAAGGCTGAAGAGTCTGGGACTAAGGAGGGACAGGATATAAAATTATACACAGGGTAAGGAGAGTAGACTGAGGCTGCAATCACTCAGGTCTTTTCCGCACTTGGATCTCATCCCTGGTTTTATCCGAGTTCAACTTGGGACACAATCCCTTGCATTTATCCCTGGTTATAACAGCATCCATTTATCCCGGGACAAGTGTGCGGCAAAACCAGGGTGATCTTAATGTAATGCGGGGGGGGGGGGGGAAAAAAAAAAAACCCAAAAAAAATTAAGGGGGGAAATCAAAGGGATGTATGTAGTATAGAATGTAAAAATACCCTGAGATAATTACAGGGGTGAACACGTGTGCGTGTAGTGTAGAATGTAAAAATACCCTGAGATAATTACGAGGGTGAACTTGAGTGTAATGTAGAATGTAAAAATACCTCGAGATAATTAGGGGTGAACTCGAGTGTAGTTCAGAATGTAAAAGTACCCTGAGATAATTACGGGGGTGAACTCGTATGTAGTATAGAATGTAAAAATACCCTGAGATAATTACAGGGGTGAACACGTGTGCAGTGCAGAATGTAAAAATACCCTGAGATAATTACAGGGGTGAACTCGAGTGTAGTGTAGAATGTAAAAATACCCCGAGTTAATTAGGGGTGAACTCGAGTGTAGTTCAGAATGTAAAAATACCCTGAGATAATTACGGGGGTGAACTCGTGTGTAGTACAGAATGTAAGTTTGGGGACAGGGTTGAACCAGGACCACACACTAAATAATCCACTTTCAATTCACTTTCAGGGCACTTTCCAACTGAATTTTACTGTGTGAATGGGCAAAATCCAGTTGGAAAGTGCTTTGAAAGCGGATTGCCAGTGGATTATTTAGTGTGTGTAATCAACAGCTAGAGAGAACTTTTTCTCCCTCTTCCAAAATTTTAGAACATGAGGGCATCCAATGAATTTGATGGACAGCAGATTCAGGATGAACAAAAAAAACCTACACCCAATCACACCTTCTTTACAGAATGAGTGATTAAATGTAGAATTCACTACCAGAGGATGTAGTGATGGCTGCAAACACAGACAGATTTAAAAGGGAATTAGATTCCTGAAAGGTAGGTCTATCAGTGCCTACTAGCCATGGTGATGAAAAGGGGAAAGCCTCAGCCTCTATGTCCTCTTATTGGCTCTCCATAGTAACTGGTCGGCCACTGTGTGAGACAGGATGCTGGTCTAGATGGGCCATTGGTTGATTCTTCACTTACTGTCAGTCCAGGGCTTGCAGACTGCCAGGTCCCTCCTTAATCAAACTTAGTCTTCTTGCCTGCTTTCCTTTCTGTACCTCAGCTAAGTTTCTGCCTACACTCAAACTCGAGAGCTTTCCCCCTGTTCTTCTTAAAGGCAAAGGCTCTTTTCTGGGCCAAAGTCCCATGACTGCTTAATGTAAAACTATAGAAAGAGGGTAAGGTGTATTAAAATAAAGGAAGATTGACAGGCTTTGTCAATGGAGGAGGTTGGGGAAGAAGAAGGAGAAGAAGAAAGAAGAAGAAGAAGAAGAAGAGGAGGAGGAGGAGGAGTTGGATATGGATTTATACTTCATCCTTCACTTGGCATCTCAGAGTGGCTTACAGTCTCCTTCCCTTCCTCCTCCCACAACAGACACCGTGTGAGGTAGGTGGGGCTGAGAGAGCTGAGACTGGCCCAAGTCACCCAGCTGGCTTCATGTGGAGGAGTGGGGAATCAAACCCAGTTCTCCAAATTAGAGTCCACTGCTCTTAACCACTACACCATACTGGCTCTCTTATGGGATTTATTGACCAAAGACACACAAGGGTAGCAGAACCTGCTGCCCAGTGTCCAATTGTAGCCATGGAAAGTAAATAAATCCTGTCAATGGGTGTGGTTTTGCTTTGCTTTGCTGTGTTGCTCTGGAAGGGCTTGGACATCACTTTAGCTGTTTACATAAAAATCCCATTGTTATCAATTACAAGTATGTTGCTAGATAAGAATGGGATATACTTATGCATGAAAGACTCTATTAAGAGTCATCCAATAACCATCAGCAATATCTATATGCCTTGTCATCACCAGCATATACAAGAGAAACATATATTGTTTGCTCCTGGAGACCTCATAATAAGAGCCAGTTTGGTGTAGTGGTTAGGAGCCCGGACTCTAATCGGGGAGAAATGGGTTTGATTCCGCACTCCTCCACTTGCAGCTGCTGTTGTGATCTTGGGTCAGTTACAAGTTCCTTAGAGCTGTTCTTTCAGGAGCAGTCCTTGGAAGAGCTCTCCCAGTCCCACCTACCTCACAGGATGTCTGTTGTAGGAAGGGGAAGGGAAAAGAGATTGTAAACTGCTCTGAGACTCCTTCGGGTAGTAAAGGGTGGGGTATAAATCTAGTCTCTTCTCTCTTCTTCTGCTTCTTCATAATAAGAGGAGATTTTAATTGCATCATGAATAGTGGATTAAATATTAGGAAAAAAGCAGTGCATCTATCTTGCCTTACATGTTTAAGAAGGCCCATAAAATGTTTAATTTAATTGATATCTGGCAAAACCTGAACTCCACCTTTTTTCCCCCAGCATTGCACAATTCCTACTCACATATAGATCTCTTTCTAGTTTCTTCTTCTCTGGTAGACAGTATGGTACAACCTAAGCCTGAGACAAATGTTTTTGCTGATCATGCTCCTATCTCTGTTAATCTTGCCCCAAAAGGGGGGGGGGTAATTGCAGGTTGATAACGATTTGTTATTTGATCAGGTATTCAGAGAAAAGTTACAAATTGAACTGCAAATTTATTTTGTTATAAACTTAGGTCAAGAGGTTTCCCCTATTATGGTTTGGAAGGCAGGGAAAGCCTTCTTTAGAGGTTGAGCCATTAAAACATCAGCATATTATAGAAGTTTAAGAGAAGCACAGCAGAGTAAATGTTCTGACAAAATAAAAATATTCAGAGTCCAAGCTCAAGTCTTATCTAAGCATAGACACTTAAGGAGCTTAAAGAAGTGAGGACCAAGTTTCAGGATCTGAATACAATTAGAAAAAAGCAGCAAATACTATAGTGACAATTCAAAAGAATGATGGTCAGAGGGTAATGCATACTGTAAAATAATTAACAAATGTGTTGTCTTCTATGAAGAACTATATGCTTCACAAAATCCCTGGCAAGACTGAATAAATATTTTTCTTAGAGAAGTTTCAACTTCCTTAAATAAATGAGCATGATAAAGCTATGTTAGATAACCCCTTCACAGTAGAAGAATTAATTCAGGCACTAAAAAACTTAAAACTCCAGGGTTCGATTGGCTAGTTTTCAAGTATTATCAAGTTTTTGCTAGAGCCTTAGCTCAACCACTATTAAATGTAACACACAGCATTTTCTTCAATAATTTGCTTCCAACAACATGGACTGAATCTAAAATTGTAATAATGCCAAAACTGTGGAAGCCCCATTTGATGTGAGATCATATTGCCCTATTAGCATATTCAATTACAATAATAAGATTCTAACTTGTCTCCTAGCATCTGGATTCAAAAAGGAAATGTATAACTCTATCTCTCCTGACCAGACAGGCTTCATTCCACAAAGATCTGCATCTATAAATATATATTTTTAAATAGAATAGTTTCAGCATAATAAGCTTAGAAAAAGCATTCGATAGGGTGGAACATCCCTGTTTATTAACGTGCCTCCAAGAGTTTGGTTTTGGAAGCTTCAGAATCATATACTCAAAGTCTATAGCCAGATTCAGTACTGACAGGATAGTCTCTTCTTTAATCAACACATGCAGGGGTGTGAAACAAGGTGTTCCACTCTTTGCTCTACTTGTCAATAGTGCTTTTAAACTCCTTGCAGGCTATCACTATGAGCAGTTTATAGTATTACCTGTATTTAAGTTATGTAATGTAGGACTGTTTTCTTTTAATTGTTCTATCTTGGCACATGGTGCTGTTAACTGTGAGCCTCCCTGAGCCCGTCCACAGGGAGGGCGGGATATAAATCTAATAAATAAATAAATAAGTGGTTTACAAAGTATTCTCAGTGTGTTACTCTACATCATTATACGATTAACCTTTTTGCAGATGATATTGTTATCTTTCTGGTAGTCTATTAGAAACATTAGTAAATATATCGAGTATATTTGTATCAGGTTATAAAATAAATGCAGTTGACTGATGTATGGGCTCTTTGTAGAAGGAACTCCTTTGCATATTAGGTGAAACACCCCTAATGTAGCCAATCCTCCAAGAGCTTACAGTAGCCCCTGTAAGAAGAGCTCTGTAAGCTTTTGGAGGATTGGCTACATTAGGGGTGTGTCACCAAATATGCAAAGGAGTTCCTGCTACAAAAAGAGCCCTGTAATATGCAACACCACAGCTTGCCTCTCCAAAACTGGATACATAAGATGAGATCAAGCGATAAGTTTATAACATATCTAGGAGGTAAGCTTGATAAAAACCATGCAGAGCTTTACAGAAAACTTTAAAGAGGGTTTGGATGAAATGAAAAACAGCTTTAATCTGTGGAAATCATACAAGCTTTTGCTACCCGACTGTATAAGTGCTGTGAAAATGAAAGGTATATAAAAATGACTTATTATATAATGTGCCTATTATGCATCCTGAGAAAATTCTGAAAGATTGGCGGCATGAAATAATTAGGTTTATCTGGAATTGAAAAAAAAAACACAAAATAAAACTTTATGGGTGAGGATAACCATTTATTCTCAGAAATGCTTTGTGTTCTTTACAATATGGATATGAACAATAAACACAAAAGTCAGGTGAAATGGGAAAGGTCTTGAAGGTTTAGTCCCCAGTGAAGAATGGAGGGGTTTTGTGTGTGTGTGTGTGTGTTTAAAAAAGGCTTATTTCTTTGGATGGAATATCATCTGAAGAAGGTGTAGGATCCTAGGAGTGCATTCCTATGCAGAGTTGCTCCGGTCCAAGTCCATTGGAGTTAAGGGACTTAGGCTAGAGTAATTCTGCATAGTATTGCACTGTCAGAGAGAGTTCCCCCTTCCCCAGACTCTTTCTGACGTGTCCATCCAGTTATATGTCCAGCACGTTTTGCTCTCAAGCAAGCAGGGCTTTTTTTGTAGAAGGAACTCCTTTGCATATTAGGCGACACACCCCTAATGTAGCCAATCCTCCAAGAGCTTACAGTAGCCCCTGTAAGAAGAGCTCTGTAAGCTCTTGAAGGATTGGCTACATTAGGGGTGTGTTGCCCAATATGTAAAGGAGTTCCTGCTACAAAAAAGAGCCCTGTAAGTAAGTATGCATAGAATTGTAGTCTGCAGCTCTTTATTAACAACAAAAAGATGGACTGGCATGCATACCTGTGGTATAATAAAGCCTCAATACATAGCTATTTTAAACAGCATTCCATAAGAGGTACATTATATAAAATCTGGGAAGAAATAAAGCAAAGATACTATATAAAACTCCTACGATGGATTTCACCTATTGAAGCGTTTGTTAAACCCTCTTTATATACTAAATATGAAAAATGGAAATACCAAGATTTTTTAGATGTAACCGGGAATTTGAGAGTAGAAGATATTTTAAACAATGAAGATACACATATGACTTGGTGGGAAAAAAGACAATTATTATCAAGATGCTCAATTGACAAACAAAAAACGGGTTTTATGAAAATCAGACTGAACTAGATAAAATATGGAGAGGTACTGAAGAAAAAATTATTAAAAAGGCCTATAACTTTTGGCTTGAATGGAAGATGCAAGATGAATGGGTAAAACCCTCAATGACTGTGTGGGCTAGAGACATAGGAAGTAACTTGACTTTTGAACAATGGGAAAAGGTCTGGGAGAAAAATGTAAAATTGGTCAGATCAAGTGCCTTTAAAGAGAACATTATTAAAATGTTCTGCAGATGGCACATTTCCCCGGTAAGATTAAATAAATATGATAAGAAAATTGGAA
>NW_015168736.1:43078-45165 GCF_001447785.1 Gekko japonicus | reverse complement strand
TATATATATAAATATATGAAAGCACTTAAATGTTCTGGCAATTAATTTACGATAGTGGAATGTATATACTGTGTGAAAAGATGGAACCTATCTGCAATCAGATGTTATGCATTAAGATGGAATTTTCTGTGTTGTTGTTCGTTGTTGTTGTTGTTGTTTATTTTATTGGTTTTTTGTTTTTCTCTTCGTCAATTTGTCAAATATAAAGAAAGAAAATGTTAAAAAAACAAAAAACAAAGTGTATTACTATTATCTGTATAAAAGAAATTAAGCAAAAAATGGAGAGAGAAGCCTAATTTGAGGGGGGGAGGAAGAGCAGGAGATTGGAGTTATATCCCACCTTTCACTCGAAGTCCTTGAGTGGCTTACAATCTCCTTTCCCTTCCCCTCCCCACAACAGACACCCTGTGGGGTGGGTGGGGCTGAGAGAGCTCTCTCGAGAACTGCCCTTGAGAGAACAGCTCTGAAAGAACTTGTGACTGGCCCAAGGTCACACCAGCAGTTGCCAGTGGAGGCGTGGGGAATCAAACCCGGTTCTCCCAAATTAGAGTCCGCGCTCTTAACCACTACACCAAACTGGCTCCCAACCAAATGGTTGGAAGGCTGGTTGTGAATAGAGGTGGTTCGAAGGGGTGACAGAGACCACACCCTTTTCCCCTTAAGAGAACCATGTATTACAGAACACAAGCCTAAAGAACCAAGGTAAGAGACTCTTCTTAAGTTCATTTAGATGTTATCTGCTAAGAAACTGATTGCTGTGCTTGAGTGTTCTTAGTGTTCAAGGGACACGGACGGGTAGATGTTATCTGCTAAGAAGCTGATTGCTGTGCTTGAGTGTTCTTAGTGTTCAAGGGACACGGACGGGGACAAAATCAGAGTTAATTTGCTCTGGCTGTGCCCCCCTCCCCCATTGTTGTCTTCTGCCCTATTAGCCACACTGGGCACCAGCCACCACTGTAACCAAGGGCGATTTCTCACTAGCGCTGCTCCGGGCTCACTCTTCCCTTTTGCCTCGATGGTAGGTGTCAATTTCACACAAGCTGCTGCGGGGCCACATTTTGCCTCGCAGCTTTGTGCGATTTTTCCCGTGTCTACTCAATCCTCAAAAAACAGGATTGAGTAGACGTGGGGAAAATCACACGAAGCTGTGAGGCAAAATGTGGCCGCGCAGCAGCTTGTGTGAAATTGACACCTACCATCGAGGCAAAAGGGAAGAGTGAGCCCGGAGCAGTGCTAGTGGGAAATCACCCCAAGTGTCACAAATGTCAGACTTTGCATGGTCCTGTGTACGTTCATGGTTCCATGCTATCTGCTCCCCCACTCTCTTCACTGTTCTCGGAAACAGTGGTTGGTTGATTTGTGACATCACAAAAAAGTCTGAAATACAAACCATTAAGATGATTCGAGTCATAGGTTCTAGGCAGCTCATGTTTTTTATGCTCCTGGTTGCCTGGTGATAAGTACACTTTAAAAAAAAATTATAGCAACACATTCATTTTGTTTAATTTTAAAAGTGCAATTGTAAAAAACAACAACAACCCATAACTGATGTAGTTTAATTCCATATTTTCTTAGACAGTGCACTAAATACTTGTTTACTTATGCATTAGTTGATTGTGTATGCAGATCTCATGACTAAAATAAACATGTTATTATTGTGCTTGTTGCTATTTATGTATCTACCTTATTACCAAGATAACCGCTATGAAAGTATAGGACAGGACAAGCAGGGGTCATTTTGTAGAAAAAGAGGTGCAGGAGCTCATTAGCATATTAGCATAACTTATTTGCATATGCCACACCCCCTGACATCACCAGAAGTGTGTCAAAAGATGGGAGAGCTTCCACCTGAATAAGCCTTGGTCTTAAAGGTGCCACTGGACTCTTTGCATTGCTACCTGGGGGGGGGACATGCAGATCTGCCCTCACAGAGAGCTTCCACCTGAAAAGGTGCCACTGGACTCTTTGCATTGCTACCTGGGTGGGGGGACACATGCAGATCTGCCCTCAAAGAGAGCTTCCACCTGAAAAGGTGCCACTGGACTCTTTGCATTGCTACCTATGGGGGTGGGGGGACACACGCAGAT
>NW_015168736.1:39626-43031 GCF_001447785.1 Gekko japonicus | reverse complement strand
GTGGGGCGGGGGATTTTCCGGGGCTCCGTGCTTCAGCGCGGTCCTGGAAAGAGGGGGGGGGGGTTGGGGGGACTTTCCAGAGCCCCACACTTTAGCGCGGTCTTTTCTGGGAGCTGTCATTCCAGTCACAGAGCACTGTTTCTATTGCTAGAAATAGTCCCAGAGTAGTCTATCTGGGTGCAGAGACCTTAATGGAGAAGACACCTCGAGTAGCTCTAGCAGTACCCCGGAAACCTCAGACTCAGAGAAGGGGGTAGCTGCACCTAAAATACCTAAAACGAATCTGAAGAAGAAACGTATAAGATATACGGATATTTCAACAGAATATAAGTGATTATAAAACACCAGAGACTAGTATTAAGATTAAACTAGCGTTAACCTGAATTTTGATAAATTGATCTTTGTTATTATTGTAGAGTTCTTATATATACATTGTAACATTTAGATCATGCTCCTTGTTTTATCTTTTGTTTTAGATAGTGTTTATATATATAAAAGGTGCACATTTTTTTTGCTCTCAGCCCTGTTTTAACCTCACAACAATCCTGCAGGGGAGGTTAGGCTTAGACACTGGCCAAAGGCCACATAGGGAGCTTCATAGTTGAGTGGGGATTAAAACACTGATCTCCCAGAAATCCATTGCAACACCAATTTCCATCCTCAGTCTTCCAGAGGGCCTTGCAATGCATTTGTTCCATGCCTAGAAATGATACTGAGGGGGGGGGGGAGGATTATTGAGTTGCACCTAGAACTTAGTCTTGGCAGACCTCCCACTATGACGTAAGGCCTCCTGCCGGCAAGTTCCATTGCCTACCGCTGCTCCGAGCAGTGACAGCAGGGGAGAAAAATAGCAAACAATGGGCAATTCTGCATTGGCTCTTCCCTCTGTCGTTTTAGCAAGCCCACGTTGGAACAGAAATTCCCTTCTGCATTGCATGCCGTTTTTGCTTTCTTTGATCAGTGGATTTTATGGTACCTTCTGCATAGATTTATGGCTGTTCAGGGGTGACTTTGCAGTTAGTATGGCGTTGCCCCGGGGTATTTGAATGTGGTTTGGAGCTGCACTTTTTCCTCAGTGTCGAGGAAATGTGGAGCAAATGCCAGCTGCAGAATCACCTAATGATGTGGCTGATGCTGGTATGTCACTTCTGCGTGAGACCTGGAAGTGGCAAAGGGCAACTCTAGGACGAGCTGGGAACTCTATGCTGAAACAATAGAATTTTACTCAGAAGTGATATAGTGACATCACTGATGTTGTCAACATCACATTCACCCTGCCCCCAGCCCTCCCGTCCAGCAACCCGAACTCAAACCATAGAATTGTGTCTTGAACATGCATCCCATATTCTATCCTGATGGTCCTTTGTTCAAGAAAAAAGCCATGTTTTAAAACAAACTTCTGTGCAGGGCATGCCAAATTAAACCAAGTCACTCTGCCCACAACAGATAATTGGTGCACTGAATTGGGGACAGCTTACTTAGGAATCTAAATGTTCGCTCTGATGTTGCCATTAGAACTGTGCAGCCCAGCTTTTTAACTTCAGAAAGAATTTTTAGTGTCTGTGGTTTCCCAAAGATTAATTAGAAGTATATATAACTTGCCTGTTCCTCTTTGGGACATAATAACAGGAAGAAATTGCCCACAAATAGGAGGATGCTGTATTTAACCACAAAGGGAAGATAAGATTCCCAGGAGGCAGTGCGAGCAAACTTTAATAACAGAAACTATGTGGTATCTCTGGCCCATTTCCCAAAGCAAATGGCTCTCCCTGCTGCATTGAAAAGAATGAAAAGAAAACTTTCAGGAAATAACAAGGAAGGAAGGAAGGAAGGAAGGAAGCACAGAATCTTGCAAGTGCAATCCTAGAACTTATGTTGGCTTTTCCATATGACTGCAAATATTTATATTCTAGTGCTCAACTAAAACTATTCGCCATTTTCCAGGCAGTGTTGAAAAATAACCCCCCGTTATTGGATGATGCTGCTTTTATTGGATGATTTTTTTCCAGCGTTGCTTTGAAAAATATTTGAATTGATGATCTTTGTATTCT
Organism: Gekko japonicus; assembly: GCF_001447785.1. Taxonomy (NCBI): domain Eukaryota; kingdom Metazoa; phylum Chordata; class Lepidosauria; order Squamata; family Gekkonidae; genus Gekko; species Gekko japonicus. Next base: position 40,980 of record NW_015168736.1, on the reverse strand, counting down.
CTCTCTCAATCAGTTGATCAACTCTAGTGACATCATCAGTCAGATCTCATTGGCTATATAATGTTATAGCACTATTCTGATAATGACAGGATCCCTGACTGGTCTGGATGAAGAAAAAAGTGGACCAACGCAGGCAAAATGGTGCTCAGCCTGGTCAGTTGGTGGGTTCAGATGGCTGAACAATGGCGCTGAAAACAGATGGCCATTTGTACAAAGTGTTTTTCAAGGCAGGTTTCTCCAGCTGCCTCCAAACATCAAAACTAGGGGGGGGGCTTTTTTGTTTCTTTATTTGTGCTGTTTCTCTGATTATCCAGCCTCTAGCATAGGCCTTGAACACATCCCATACTGTTCTGATAGAAATATCCAGTTGAACATTCTGTTCAAAAAACATTTGAAATTCTCTTTTTGTCTCTGTCACAAAATTTTCATTTTTCTGTAAAAATGTATTGAAAGTCCATCTATTTTTCTTTGGTATATCCTGTAGTATGAGTATGACAGGATTGTGGTCTGTGAAAGTTGGTAGTGAAATTTCCACTTCTATTAAATAATTTATGATTATTGCAGAGATCCAACACATATCTATTCTTGACCATGACTTGTGTCTTGCTGAGTAGAAAGTATAGTCTTTGTTTTTTGGATTTCTAGTTTTCCAAGAGTCAATCAGGTTATGCTCTTCTGCCAATTGTAAAAATGTGTTAGGAAGTTCATTAACCTGCTTCTGTTTTCCTATTATTATTTTTTCTATCTGAAAGCCTATCAAAAACAGCCTTCTAGCCTCCAATCAAACAGATTTCATCATAATTTTGTTTGGAAATAAGCTCCTGTAACAATTTGATTTTCCCCCCCTTGATGTTGATTAGGTGCATATATATGTAATGATTTCATGTTTTGGCGTGTGTGTTTCTTTAAATGTTTAGTTTAACTGCAGTACTGTAAGAAGAGTGATAGAGGGAGACAAGTGTGATGTGACTGGCTGATGACTGAGAGTGTAGGAGGAGGGGTGTCTATGAGAGGGAGTCTGTGTGTGAAGTTTGAAGAGACAGTATAGTCTATGTGACTATGGGAGTTTTTTGAGTCTATTCTGTCTGAATAAGACAAACAGTTTTGTCTGTGTGAATATGAGTTTTGAGTCTATTTTGTGTGAATAAGACAAAGAGTTCAGCCTGTGTGGCTATATAGATGAGAGCAGGGGTCATTTCGTAGAAAAAGAGCTAGGGGAACTCATTAGCATATGCCACACCCCCTGACATCACCGGAAGTGTGTCATAAGGCCACACACCCTGCCCCCGGCGGTCCCGGCTACCGCTGCCGGCCTTGCAGCTCCACTGCCAAGCCCCATGAGGGGCCCGGCGGT
>NW_015168736.1:28956-36993 GCF_001447785.1 Gekko japonicus | reverse complement strand
AATACTACACTGTGTGGTCCCAATGTAACCTTGTCCACAACTGCATGGTATGCGGTATACTCCTACAGAAGTGAGGGGGTCTCTTCTGTCTTTTGCGAATCCTAGCATCTGTTTTATTTTTCTGGTGGGTCTGAACACTGTTTGTAGGTTGTGTTTTTTCCCATCTGAACAGTGATTCCTTTGATATATGGCAAAAACACTTTTCCTGTGGGAGACTGTTTTTCCTCAGTTGTTTGTTTTACCTTTGGTTTAATTGCTCTTCTGATTTCATTTTTTTGAGTAGCCATTTGCTTGAAGTGCGTGATTTGGATGATTTAGTTCATCATTGAGAAAGTGTGGTTCACATATCTGTCTTGCACGGTCTACTGAAGTTTTGGTTATGTCCCTTTTTTGTCGAGGGTGGTGATTGGAGTTTTTGTGTAATTAACGGTCCGTGTCAGTTGGTTTTCTGTAGGCCTTGTGACCTAATTGAAGGTTAGTTTTGCGGATGACCATGATATCTAGAAATGGGAATTTACCCTCGACTTCTTTTTCCATGGTGAATTGTATGTTGGGGTGGATGTTGTTAAGGTGGTCTAAAAACTCCATCAATTCTACTTCTCCATGGCTCCTAATGATAAAGGTATTATCTACGTACCAGACTGTTGGTTTGTGGGGTGCAGATTCTAAAGCTTTTTTTTCAAAATGTTCCATGTAGAAGTTTGCTATAACTGGGCTGAGAAGGCTTTCTATTTATTTATTTATTTATTTATTGCATTTATACCCCGCCCTCCCCGCGAACAGGCAACCCCATCCAACTGTTCATAGATGGATTATCAATTTCATAGATGGAACATCAATTTCATCTGTATTTTCTGCACACATATATTCTGCCAGTGCTTGTGCTATCTCAAATTTCAAATTTTCATCTTGCTTCTCTGGTATATTTTGGAATCTTAAAATATGTGCTGCTTTGTCAAGCTCTAACTTGTTGAAAGCCTCTTCCATAGAATTTTGCTTAAATTCCGGTTAATCTACCTTAAATTGGATCTTTTTCAGATTGTTCTTCCATCTGGTTTACTGCTTTGGCCAACGTGGACATTTCTTGTTTGTTTTCTTTAAGCTGCTTTTGGACTTCTATCATGTCATTTGTTGTGACAGTGAGTCTAATTGAACTTGCATAGGATTAACAGCTGCTGTTACTGCTTCTTGTATTAAGGTTTGTAAGTCCTTTGCTGAGATATATGCCAAATTGGCAGTCACAGATCTACCTTGACCAGGAGATGGAACAGAGGGAGGTTTTGTTTTCTTATTCATATTCTTAATTATACCTTTAATTCAAACAGCCTAATATTATATAATAATTAGTATAATAAGACCAAAGACTTTTTAAATTGCCCACAACACTTTCCCAGTCAATACCTTTAAATTTATGTTTTACAATAGTTACTATGTTAAAACCAGAGACTCTCTCATTTTCCAAAAAACACCTTCCCAATCAGTATAAACACAAGGGCAATTATCAGCAGTTTACATTACACTCTGAGCAGACTATGCTTTGGTAAGAACAGCATATAAAGACATAACAGTTCCAGTTTTAAAACATATCTTATGCGAAAGTGATGTTTGGAAAGTGAAAGTAAATTCCAGGCAGTTTCTAAACAACTCCTTTCTTCTTTTCTTCTTTTGTATCAAACAGTATAAGTTCTTTGTCTTTAGACCTTTAGTTTATATTCCAAATCAAAAATTAAAATAGGATATAATCTAATAAGATGTCTTTATGAAAAATCCAAATTGCTTCAAATTATAATTCCAAAGGTTTTTTTTAATAAAGTCAAATACCAGCCAAATGATCCAATATTATAATCCACAAGGTCTCAGAACTTCAAATTCGACTTGAAAAGTCAGTTAAATCTATCAGTAAGCTGTTAAATTGAGACACCAACCATTTCTTTTTTGCCCTTAAAAATATTTAAAATAACAAGTAATGTGCTTCTTTTCCAAGTCGCTTAAGAAAGGGGGGGGAATCCCTTCACCCATCCACCCCCCCTCTTTAAAGGGCCATAACATCCAGGTTTAAAGCTCTTCTGGTCTCAGTGCTTTTTAGAGTACTCATGGTGCTAAGGATTTTTAAGGTTTAATGTGAGGTCCACAGTCTTCCTTTGCCCCAGTAGTCACAGCACCACAGCTATGGAGATCCATATGCTCTCACTCGGGTTTGGGCTTCAGGGAGATGCTGGACTCAATCTGCTTACCACCACTCACGGAGAGTCCGGGATCAAGCCCCCTGCTTGGGCTCCTCTTCAGGGTGCCCAGGGGAGTTCGAGAGCCCTCGAACCCCCATCAAACCCGGTGATCTGGCACAGCTTCATGGGAGCACTCCTGGAGCTGATCCTGCACCGCGGCACCAAAGCATGTAATCTAAAGTGGGTGATAGCTTGCAATGTAGAGATCTATCCTAGGCAGTGTTCCCTCTAAGCTGAGTTCATGTGAGCTAGCTCACATGTTTTTAGCCACCGACTCACACATTCTGGTCTTAGCTAAGGAAGGAGGGCTCCAGAGCAAACTAATTTATGCAGCAGCCAAGTCGCTCGCTCACAACTTTAATGCCAGTAGCTCACAAAGCAGAATTTTTGCTCACAAGACTCCACAGCTTAGAGGGAGCATTGATGGGAACAGTTTTCTATTGGCTAAGTGGCTTTTCTTTCTGCACTGTGAATTTCAGCCCCACAAGAAAAAAAAAATGTGCCATACAAGCCACCAAATCCTGGCTACAGACCTGGTATAGAGTCCATTGGTCCCATTCCCACAAGCACACCGAGGATTCTCCACTCAGTCCAGCCAGTCATTTATTCAGTCCTTCTGTCCAATGCTCCCTGTAAGCTGTAGGGTCTTGTGAGCAAAAAGTCTACTTCCTGAGCTACTGGCATCAAAGTTGTGAGCGAGCGATTTGGCTACTGCATAAATTAGTTGGCTCTGGAGCCATCCTTCCTGAGCGAAGGCAAAGATGTGTGAGCCGGAGGCTAAAAAACTGAGAGCTAGCTCACACTAACTCAGCTTAGAGGGAACACTGCTTCTGTCATACAGTGCAAGGAAGTAGTTGACAGCCTCATGGCTCCCAAGTTCCCCTTGCTGCTTCATCTGCCGTTCCCCCCAGCAAGCCAGTCCCTGCTGTATTTAAGCTTTGCCTCCGCATGCACCCTGGCTTAGATGACCTGCTACTCCACCTACTGCCAGGTGCTGCTAATGGCTGCTGGCTCAGCTTGTCCCCAACAGCTCCATCGGAGGGCTGTCTTGCCCAGGGGTCATTTCGTAGAAAAAGAGGTGCAGGAGCTGTTTAGCACAACTCATTAGCATAACTTATTTGCATATGCCACACCCCTGACATCACCGGAAGTGTGTCAGAAGGCAACACCCACCGCTCAGGCTCCACTGGACTCTTTTGGATTGCTAGCTATTTGGTGGTGGTGGGGAACGTGCAGAACTGCCCTCGCAGAGGAGGGAGAGCTTGTACCTGAATAAAGCTTGGTCTTAAAGGTCCCACTGGACTGTTTTGGACCGGGGGGCCGGGGGGAGCTCTGCAACTTACCTGGCTGTTTCTTGCTCTGACTGAGGGCTGCTGGGAGCAGGGGGTGGGGCTTGTTGCATGTGCTCGCCCCCTGGGTTCTTTACTGCCAGAGCTCCGCTCCTGTGCGCTCCTGCAGGAAATGACCCCCGGTCTTGCCTTTTCTGTGCAGGCTTCTCAGAGCTGCTTCCAGCAATGCCTCGGGCTTTTCTCCTGAGGATACCTCCTGGCCTCTAATAAGCGGGCTCCCTCTCTAACATGTCCCCATCACAAGGGAGAACAGAGCAATTAGATTGAAGTGCCTCATCAGGAGCACAAAGGTCCTGTGCTGTACTGTGACTTTTTCCATTCTGAGAGGGAGGTATATTAAACCCAGTCAGGAGATTGCTGTGGAATAGTTGGCCACATTTATCTCTTTTTGTTATGGTGACCTGAAGGCTGGCAGTATTGTGGATGGTGCTACCGGAGAAAGAGAAGCAAGCAGCTCAGGGCACCATCCCAAGAATTTTTGCAATCCACCATTTTAGTAGAGAGAGGGAGATGCTGTGATCCTAACCGATCTGCAGTTGCCAATATAGAAATGCAGGTCATTCTCTAGCCTCTTTTCCCTTAAGCATGTAATGGTAGATGGTAAAATGGTAGATTGTAAAAATGGTAGCTTGTAAAAAGGAGAGCCAGATTGGTGTAGTGGTTCAGAGTGCGAACTCTAATTTGGGAGAACCGGATTTGATTCCCCTCTTTTCCACATGCAGCTGCTGGTGTGACCTTGGGTCAGTTACAAGTTCTTTCAGAGCTGTTCTCTCAAGGACAGTTCTCAAGAGAGCTCTCTCAGCCCCACCTACCTCACAGGGTGTCTGTTGTGGGGACGGGAAGGGAAAGGAGATTATAGACTGCTCTGAGACCAGGGTTCCCTCTAAGCTGAGTTAGTGTGAGCAAGCTCACAGTTTTTTAGCCTCCAGCTCACACGTTTTTGTCTCAGCTCAGGAAGGAGGGCTCCAGAGCAAACTGATTTATGTAGTAGCTGAATCGCTTGCTCACAACTTTAATGCCAGTAGCTCACAAAGTAGAATTTTTGCTCACAAAACTCCACGGCTTAGAGGGAACATTGTCTGAGACACGTTTGGGGTATAAATCCAATCTCTTCTCTTCTAATGTGCCAAGGGTTGGCTTAGACTCCATTGTGGTTGTTTCAATAAAGCTGTGGCCTTGCTAAGTCCAAGTTCATGTGTCATGTGCTGCTTCTGGGGGTCCAGGGCAATTACTCACATGTAAGAACTATGTAGGCTACTCTAGACAGGAAAGCCAAATGGCTGATTCTCAGATGCAGCTATGTTTGGAAATTAGTAAGTCAAAGACGAAGAGAAAACTTGGTACATGAACACATACAAACCTGTGAAGCTGCTGTCTACTGAATCAGACCATTGGTCTCCCATCATACATTTCCATTTACATGATCACACACAAACCTGTGAAGCTGCTGTCTACTGAATCAGATCATTGGTCTATCAAGGCCCCGGTCACACGGAGAATTTGCAGCGCGAAAGGCACGAATGCTGGGCAGATTTTCGGGGCGCGATCACAGAGCAACATCTGGCAAACATAGCACACCCATGGCCAACCCGTGGCGTGCCGCCGAAGATGCGCAGTTAAAAAGTACCTGCAAAGATCTACTAGCAAATGGTTTGCCACAGGCTGCAGACGGACTCATTTGGTGTGATTGTGCCGGTGCGCGCCTATTCCCTCCGGCCGTCCTCTTTGCAGCGTGCACCGAAGGACTAAACCCCGGTGCTCCACTGTTGCATCTGATCGCATAACGGCGGGTTAGAATGTGACGGTGCAAATAGCCACACCTACCCCCCGAGTTTTCCGGCACGTGTGGCCGGGGTCCAAGGTTGGTATTGTCTACTCTGACTGGCAGTGGATTTCCAGGGTCTCAGAGAGGTCTTTTACTTTACAGAGGCCCCGGTCACACGGGCCAGATATCGCGGGGGGGAGGTGTGGCTGTTTGCTCCGAAGCGAACTACTGCGCGGCTGCCGGATCAAACGTCCAGCTGATGTCCCGTGGTTCGGGGGGAGGTGCCGACCATACATAAATCCTACGGCACAGCAAAGAAGCGGCGCGGCGGGGGTTGTGGGGGGTTTTAACCAAAGTTTGTGCATGCGCCGTTGGGTGCGTGTGTGCATCCCGTGGAGACTTGGGGGAAGGAAACCTTTTCGCGACGGGACATGGGCAGGTGCCGGATGCCACAAGCTACCACCGGAAATGTGATCAGAAACTTGCCCCGCAGTTTCTGGAAACTAGTACCTCGGAGGTACTAGTTTTTTACGGCGCAACTTCGGCGGGAAGCCTCAGGTTAGCCATGGGAGTTCTATGCCTCCCAGATGTTGTGGTGTGATCGTGCCCGGAAAATCCGCCTATCTTCCTTGGCTACTGCTCCGTGTGACCGCAGCCCTACTACCTTATATTTTTTTAACTGGGGATAACAGGGTTTGAACTTTGGAGTTTCTGCATGTCAAGCGACAGCCCCTCCCCTTTCTTCCTGGCATGACATCATGTTTTCTATTCTTAGGGAAATCTGTGGAGTCACATTCAGTCATACGAGTCCTGATGTACACTCTGGTGGAACAGCCTCAACACAGGTTATTAATTAGAATAAGGTTTAAATTAGGTCACTTGGATTGCATTTAACAAACTGCTGCAGAAATATGTGTGTGTCCCTGTTACTTAGAGGTGGGGGTCAGTTTCACACATGTGTTGCTCCCTTTAGTGGCTGATTTGATATTACATTGGTTTATGGCCCACATATCTCCCTGCAGATTTAATTGCAGGGTTTTTTATGCCAAACATAAAGTGATTTCATAGTATATGCCAAACTTAAAGATTTCATAGTATAAAGTGTGATGTTTTAATATTCACCAGCTCTGGTTTAATTTTAACCTGCCCCATTCATGCTAGTTATTGCTTTATCTAATTATTAAGCCAGAAGTCTTAAACATCACAAGGGCACGTGACCTAAACATTTCTCCCTACTATTTCATCAGTCTAGTCAAACAATCTGTTTGCCTACAGAAAGTTGTCTTCTACTAAATTCTACCATCTGGTCCAGGGCTGTCAACTCTTTGGCAGCCGCTCGACCACACAGATGTTTTACTAGGCCCGCTAACTTTCATGGCAGATACCAGTGATTGAACCTTATGCTTGCAAAACACACTTTCTAGAACTGAGCCATGAGTCTTCCAAACAACTTAACCATTCTACTTTCCCAGAAGGACTAAAACAGGTTGCAAAAGAGTGCAAATACAGATCACTGATGTGAGGTTTTTTTTAAAAAAAATCCAAAGTAACTCTTCACATCCTTCTATCAGTGTTCTGAGAATCTTTTCTTTCCAGTCCTCTGGTTTTAGCTTTCAGATTGCCTCAAGAGAGTCAGATTCCAGTTTTACCAGTGGAACATTGTTTGGATGTCAATGCAATCCTCTGCAGAGTTACTCTAGTCTTAGTCCACTGAAAGCTGTTGGCTTAGACTGGAAGACATAAGGTTCCAGAGTTACTCCAACCAAGGAAGGCCCTGCTGTGATGTCACAACCTAGGGCAAGTCACCTCATAACATAAAGCAAGTCACTATCTTGTAGTCTCAGTTCCCCGATCAGCAATATGGGGGTAATGGCTGGGACCCCATGGAGGATTTCCAAGGATGGAAGAGTGGGATTTTTCACCCATTTTCCCCTCCTACTGAAAACCTCTGACTCGCCTATGTGCTGGTTGTGGGGTGTGCTTTCCCACAGAAGCAGCATTTGGGGGAGCATTTTGGTCTCTGCCTGGGACAGAGGAGATGGTTGTACAGATTACAACCAGATCATGTGATGGGATGTTATAAACTGCTCTATTAATGTTAAATATTTTTCTCCAGAATATCTTGTGGTTGAGTGGGAATCACAAAGGCCCTAAGAAACATCCCCACTGTCATTCAGTGGTATGTAAATTCCAATAGATGAATGGAAAACATATCATCCCAAAGGATCAGCAAATGGCCAGTGGCTGGTAATAGCAGTCCATGGGGGCGTCATGTTCTTGGTAGAGTTCTAATGCTGGGCTGAGAGGCTTATTCCTTTCCCCCATTGCAGCTGCCCCCTTGGGAACAGTTTTTCATCCTTTTATCAAAAGGGCCCACATTGACAACATTTGGTGCTTGTTTCATGGAAGGCAGATGATTCATGGAATATAACCCCCCCCCGCACACACATTCCCGCACAGCACTAAACAGAACCACGTCTGATTTCCTTCCCTCCAGTCAGTGAAGATTATCTCAATGCACACACGCGTGCGCACACACACACACACATACAGGGGTCATTTCCTGCAGGAGCGCACAGGAGCGGAGCTCCGACAGTAACGAGCCCAGGGGGTGGGCACATGCAACAAGTCGAACCCCCTGCTCCCAGCAGTCCTCAGTCACAGCAAAAAACAGCCAGGTAAGCTGCAGAGCCCCCCC
>NW_015168736.1:10126-28698 GCF_001447785.1 Gekko japonicus | reverse complement strand
CACCAGTGAAGTCCAGGATCACTACGCAGTGGCAGGCAATGGCAAACCGCCTCTGGTTTTCTCTTGCCTTGAAAACCCTATGGGGTGACTGTAAGCCAGCTGTGACTCAGGCCCGTAGCCAGGATTCTGGGGCTAGTAGGGCAATTTTCTTTCTGGTGGGGCTGAAGTCCTCAGTGCAGAAAGAAAAGACATTTAGCCAATAGAAAGCTGTTCCAAAGATAGATCTCTAAATTGCAAGCTGTCAACCACTTTAGATGACAGTTCTCAGCTGCTGTAAGTTAACCACTTCTGCCAGCCTAGGCACAAATTAATTCTGAGAACAAGCCGGCAGGTGGGGGTGATGACTTCTCTAGTCAAGAAATCTTAGGCAGAAAAACTCTCTTAAAGGAGACGAGTTTCTTGGCACAGAGTTAGAAGGGATCCTAGAGGTCACCTACTCCAACCACCTTCCTTGGTATGGGAATTAGTCAACTACAGCACCCCACTCTGCTTAAAGGAGTGCACATCTTTAATTTTTTAAAAAAAAAAATGATTGAAAAAAGCATTTACAAGAGAAATCCTTGAGGGGCTGTGCCTTTAAGAAAGGGGGCAGAGCCCCCCCAAAGCCCCACCATAGCTAGGGCCTGCTGTGACTTGACGGCACTGCCCACCACCACCACCAGGGTACTGTGCATGGATCCCCTCCCTGTGGTATTTTTTAATTATGATTTAGTGGATTTAACTTTCTGTACACGATGACCTAAAATATACAGGAGGAAATATAACGATTTACCTACCTTCTTTTCTTCACTTAGGAGGGTTTTCTGTTGATCATAGACAGAGGGGCTCTTATGGAAATGACTAGTGTCACAATCTAGAAAAAGGATGTCAGCTTCAAAAGTGACAAGAAAGAGCTATAGAGATCTAATTTCCTGCTAAATAACCCTCCTCAAGCGAAGGACAATTTATTTGACATCTTTATGACAATAGATCAGAGTGTGATTTTTTTTGGGGGGGGGGGATCCTTGGAAATGATGTGACTTGACAGAACATTATTACTGAAGTCACTGGAATGATAGGAGAGAAAGATTTCCGTCCAATGCAGTTGATTTGGGGGTTTATCGTAATATGGAGAACGGAATACTCTTTTGTGTTATAATATTGAAGATGAACTGAGAAATTCATTATGGAACTAGCATTATGGATTCTGTGTTTAATGTTTGCTAATCATGGCCAGGGATGAGCCGAGAGATGGGCAAATCCTGTCTGAGAGATTGCACTAATCTTTCCAAAATTGCCTCTGAATCCAGTGCTTCGCCAGAGTACGAAGGATCTTTCCGATTTGCCTCACATTTTGTTTCCATCGAAGATTGGTGGCACAGACAGCTCTGGTTGTATGGCTCATGGCAAGGCCGTACCATTTCAGACTGCCGCGTCTCATAGGATTGATTGCTCCTCCATACAAAAATGAAATCCTTCTCTGTGGGAAAAATTGATGACCGAGAGAAGAGTAAGAGTCCACAATGATCCCTGATGTTGTCTCAAGCAAGGCACCCCCACCGTACCCCTATAGTTGCATACCATGAAAGAACCTTTGGCATAGCTCTCAGAGGCCTGAACAGAATAACCCAATATTTTTTCGAAGACTTTCACGGCCGGAGTTCATTAGTTGTTGTAGATTTTCCAGGCTGTATGGCCATGGTCTTGGCATTGTAGGACCTGACGTTTCGCCAGCAGCTGTGACTACCATCCTCAGAGGTGAAACACAGAAAGCTGGAGTAGTCTCTGTGTCAAGGTGAGGAGAAAAATGGTAGGCAGTGTTCCCTCTAAGCTGAGTTAGTGTGAGCCAGCTCATAGTTTTTTAGCCTCCGACTCACACATTTTTGTCTTAACTCGGGAAGGATGGCTCCAGAGCAAACTAATTTATGCAGCAGCCAAATCCCTCGCTCACAACTTTATTGCCAGTAGCTCACAAACTAGAATTTTTGCTCACAAGACTCCACAGCTTAGAGGGAACATTGATGGTAGGCAGGTAATTTATATCTACTCAGGAAGGTGGGATAGGGCTGAGTCATTCTCTTGTCGGAGTTCCCCAGGCTGTAGGAGTAGGGGTTCCCCAGACCCTCCATTAAGCATGTCACAGCCTGGGGAACTCCAAAAAGATAATGACTGTTCTGATTCAGTATAAGTCAGGTTCATGTGTGTGTGACTGCTGAAGCTCCCTCACACCTGGTTGACTCAGACTGCTTGACTCAGCTGGACACAAACTGGTACAATATCAAATTGTCCACTAGAGGGAGCCAAGACACATATGGAACAATGGGGAAAGACCCTGAAGAAACAGAAACTTACAAGGGAGGAAAATAACATAGCAGAAAAGCCCTTGGTAAATCAGTCAAATGTTTCTCCTCTTGCTGAAACACTGAATTCCTCACTTTGGATCCCCAACTTCTTAGCTGGATTTTTTCTTCACCCCAGCCCAGCCTTTCTTCTCTTTTTCCTTGGATCATAGCCCAATAGACCCCCCTCTTTAGGTTAAGGCAATTACACAAGTCCCAATTGCTGTCTGCGATGATACAGCAGAGACCCGGGTCCTCCATGCTTGTCTTGAGAAAGTGACTCGCAGGGCAATCCTAAACAGATTTATGCCATTTTAGGCCAACTGATTTTGAAGGCTGTAATTTTGTTTAGGATTGCACTGTGAATCCTGTCTAGGGTAGCTAACCTCTATGGTATTTTACCCAGAAGGAGGAGGATGAGGATTTATACCTGGCCCATCACTACCTGAAGGAGTCTCAGAGTGGCTTACAATCTCCTTTCCCTTCCCCTCCCCACAACAGACACCCTGTGAGGTAGGGGGGGCTGAGAGAGCTCTGAGAGAACTGCTCTTGAGAGAACAGCTCTGTGAGAACTTGTGACTGACCCAAGGTCACACCAGCAGCTTCATGTGGAGGAGTGGGGAATCAAACCCGGTTCTCCCAGATTAGAGTCTGCGCTTCTAACCACTACACCAAACTGAGGTCCCTTCCCTCCCCTCCCCAAACCCTGCCCTCCCCAGACTTCACCCGAAAAATCTCCAGGTATTTCCCAACCCAGAGACAACCCCAGTTCAGTGAATGATCTCTGGGATCACTAGCTGAGGCATTTCCCTGAGATTTGTATCTTCTTCTCACCAGGGGTTGTTTCGTTGAAAAAGAGCTAGGGGAACTCATTAGCATAACTCATTAGCATATGCCACACCCCCTGACATCAGGGGCCCGGCGGTGGACCTGCAAGGCCAGCGGGAGTGCGAGGAAGCCCCGCCAAGGCCCTCCCTGGCCCCAGGGAGGCAGGGGTGGGGAGAGGCGGGGAGGAAGCAACTTACCCTCCCTCTTCTCCTGTCTCCTCCTGGCTGAATGAGGGCTGGAAGCGGGGCAGCCGGAAGCAGGGGGCGGGGCTTCGTCATGTGCCCCGCCCCCTGTACCTCACCCGGGGGAACTGTGATCCCCCGCGATCCCCCCCCCGAAATGACCTCTGCTTCTCACAGCCCCCATTATCCTCTTGGGGCTGAATATGACATTATGCCAGTTAGCAACCCCCATCGGGGTGCTCGTTTCTCATCAGAGGGGATTCTTCTCATCCGTCCTCTACTTTATATTTTGTGATATAAGGAAACACTGCTTTTGTGGTTGGTTTTGGTGTGGATCTCTCTCTCTCTCTCTCTCTCTCTCTGTCTATCTCTCTCGGCATGGCCATGACTGTTTCTGCATTGCGGCTCTGAACTGCAGCTCCTAATTTTGCTCCTTGAATTAATTTCATCTTGACATTAGAGACTGGGGTCAATTTATGAAAGAAAAAACAAAAAAACACACACACACACAAAAAGAAACCTCTATAATTACACTAATTCCTAACCTGATTTTGTTTTGTTTTTTGTTTTTTTAAAAAAACCTTTCCTCAAACCCTTCTGCTTAATGAGTTTATTAGCACCTGAGATTTCGAGTTCTGTACGAAGCGGTTGAGTCAATGAAGGAGTACATATGTTTCTTTGGGAGAGGGGGCGAATCCCACCCACCCTCCGCAGCAACTTAACAAGATGACTTTTTGCACCTGTAGGGAATTTGACTTGCAAGAACGATGTTGAAAACATTAATGAATATGTATGTTATTGCGAGCAATTCCCTGCCCTTCCTCGCTTTACTTCAGTAGCATAATAGCAATGGAGGAGGCAATCTGCATCCCATTGTGCCTGCTCTGTAGTGCAGAAGGGGGGGAAAAACTTCTGGGCACTGACAGCTTATGATATCAGTAAGTCTTTTGTGACTTTCTGTAGGTTTGTGATGGTCCACAGCACTTTAATAATTAGTCTATGGGGAACCTTAATCGAGTAGGGCGACTCTTTTTAATTAACAGTCCCCAGAACATGAGTTGACCAGGAGGTATCAAACCACAGTTTAGCTCCAAGGTAATGTGAACTCAGAGGAAATCACACTGGCTTTTTTTCCCCCTTTCAACTTCAGTAGTGCTGGATTCGCCTCTTCCAAGGTAATTTGAGCATCAAAAACACAATCTGCCATCATAGCCTCTGATAACCAGAAGCAATTTTTCTCCAGTAGAATTAATTAGAAGAACAGTAATCCCACTGAATATCGGGGGTATGCAGTCACAATTTTGCAAGCCACCATCTGACCTCATCTGTTTATAAATATATTATCTCTCTGTACAATAATTCTGTTTTGGTCATGGACTCTCCTGAACATTCCACACGCTCCCAAATCAGTTGGCTCCCTGATCTGTCACTCAGAAGCTGTCCCTATCCACTGACTGCGTTGCCTGTGTCTCACCTCCAGTATGCTAAACAGTTTGCTGTTCCTCTCCCCCTAATAGCCAGTTGGAACACAGAGGTCATTTGCATATGTGGCCTGATTGGCCTTTGCCTCTAACATTCTAAACAGTTCGTTGTTGCTGTTGGGAGGCATTAAATATGTCCTGGGGTAAAATACATATCCCAATTTTCCCTTAAACCATCACTGGAGTTGCCAAAATACATATCCCAATCTTCCCTTAAATGGTCACTGAAGTTGCCAATCTCCCTGTAGGGCCTGGAGAGTTCCCAGAAATCACCGTGTTCCTCAGCCACAGCACTTCATTTCCCCTACAGAAAATTTCCCAGCTATTACAATGGCTGCTTTGGGCAGTGGACTCTATGGCATTATACCCTGCTGAGGTCCCTCTGCACCCCAAACCTTGCCCTCCCCAGGCCCTACCCCTCAAATCTACAGGTCTGGCTCTACCCCTCAAATCTACAGGTATTTCACAACCCAGAGTTGGCAACCCCATAACTGGCTATGGAACCACTTTCCAGACACTTGGAACCCAGAAAACATGGAATAGGAGGAGGTGCTTTTCTACCTAAGCTGCCACTGCATAACCCCAAATCAACATAAGTCGTGGTGGAGGGAACCATACCTGTTATCACGAGGCTGTTCTCCCATACTACCCACTTGGGGCAGCAAAATGTCTTGAGACAGCCCTGCCTTATAGCTAAGCAGAAGGAAATAAAAATGGCTTTCCTCCCTCTATTTTCCCCTTCCCTCTGCCGCCCCACCAGCCACAGCCGGTTCACTCACCTGGAACTTCCTTCTAGAGCGCATTGTATTTCTTCCCACAACGGGACTTACTCCTAGTTATTAATAATTAAATTAATAAACCGCCCTTCCTCAAAGTGCTCAAGGCGGTGCACAACAGGTTAACATAAACAGAATAATTTAATTTCAGTTTATAGTAAAAACAACGGGACTTAACGATGGCATAAAATCCCTCCCTCAGTTAATGGTTTGAACCTGGTAGAATTATTCTAATTATTCATGATGGGCCAGGAACTGTATAACCGGACAACTATTCTGGAGTCTCCGCTTTCAGTGTCTTAGATAATACAGGAATGTCAGGAAGGGGAGAGAGTGACTTAGTATATATATGCCAGAAAGGAATATTGTCCAACCAGAAGAGTTAGACATCTGTTCCACAACAGGATAGTCATTGCACCATCAGGAAAAGAAGAAGAGATTGGATTTATACCCTGCCCTTCACTACCTGAAGGAGTCTCAGAGTGTCTTACGATCTCCTTTTCCTTCCCCTCCCCATAACAGACGCCCTGTGAGGTAGGTGGGATTAATGTTCCCTCTAAGCTGAGGAGCCTTGTGAGCAAAAATTCTATTTTGTGAGCTACTGGCATTAAAGTTGTGAGTGAACGATTTGGCTGCTGCATAAATTAGTTTGCTCTGGAGGCATTCTTCCTGAGCAAAGACAAAAATGTGTGAGCTGGAGGCTAAAAAACTGTGAGCTAGCTCACACTAACTCAGCTTAGAGGGAACCCTGGGTGGGACTGAGAGATCTTTTGAGAACTGCTCTTGAGAGAACAGCTCTGAAAGAACATGTGGCTGACCCAAGGTCACACCAGCACCTGCATGTGGAGGAATGGGGAATCAAACCCAGTTCTCCCAGATTAAAGTCCATGCTCCTAAGCACTACACCAAACTGGGTCTCAGTGGCTTGGGGAAGGGTTTCTGGTGGGGTATAAGGATGACTCCGGTTTCCAAGGGATATTTTGTTCTCTGCCCTTATAGGCAGCAATGGGTCACACTTTGCTTATACTTACTGGCAGGCAGGGAGGTAGGGCTGAGTGACCGGGGAGGGATAGGTCCTTTATCTGTTGTGGAGATTGTGAAGGATACAGTGAAAGGCTAACCACAATACACACACACACACCAACTGGCACAGTAGCAGATCTGCAAGGGAGAGATGTATGCTTTTCTTTCTCTTATCTTCCAGTAATTTGGCGGGGAGGATACCTGGAGTTCAGGGCACAACCCCTGAGAATTTCATCTTGAACAAATGGGTAGGGGAAAAGTTTCAACTGGAAATGTGTTTCCCCTGAAAACCATTGGGAACAATGTTCAGAATAACCCAGAAAACTTTAGGGATATGCCATCTACCAAGTGGGGCCTGTGAATCTCCTGGAATTCTGGCTCCTCTCCAGACCACAGAAATCAGTTCACCTGGAGAAAAGATGCTTTGGAGGGGGGACTCTATGGCATAGTATGCTGCTGAGAAATCTGTCCTCTCCAATGCTCCCTCTAAGCTGTGGAGTCTACTTTGTGAGCTACTGGCATTAAAGGTATGAGTGAGTGATTTGGCTACAGTATGAATTAGTTTGTTCTGGAGCCATCCTTCCTGAGCTAAGACAGGAGGCTAAAACAACTGTGAGCTAGCTAACACTAACTCAGCTTAGAGGGAACAATGGTCCTCCCTAGGCTCCACCCCCAAATCTCCAAGAATTTCTCAACCTGGGGCTGGCAACCATACCCCCCCCCCCGCCGCCGCCCATGGCCAGTGGGGTCCTGGCAACCCTAGACAACCACTTTAATCCTGATATTAACATTTTACTCAAGCTTTTAAAACAGCAGCAGAACCAAACCTAAAGATTTCTTTGCATACCCCCTCCTTAGCATTATTCCATGGCTATTTTTGTATTTTAAAAATCCATTCCAAGCCAGATTTTTTTTTCCCCTGGCATTGTGGAAGACAGGAGGTCAGATGGCCTTAGACAGAAGGTGTCTTTCTTTTCTGAGTATGTGTTTGACTCCTAAAATTTCTCAGCTTTGGCTCAATCATGTACTTTGGTGGGGTGATTTTGAAGAGATGGAGAATTGATTGTGTGATGGGATGTGTGCCTGTGCTCCTTTCAACAGAAAGATATAGACAAGTTGCCTCCGTCCTTTATGCAACCGGCTGATTGCCTGAGAGGTACTGTATACAAGAGATACTCAGAAGACGATTTTAGTTTCTGGTGATGAACCACACACTGAAAATCAAGTGATTCTCCCCCTCTTTCCACCCAATCAGGGCCTCTCCCAAATTTATGGTTTACTGGGATGAACAGTCTCAGCATGTCTGCTTGAATAGGTTGCATCATGTTCACTGCCATTTGGGATTCTGTTCCAGATAGAAAATAACTGCAGGGGCCCCCCTCAGTTGGTGGTTGGCCCATATTCAAGGTGAACATCATTGATTTAAAATTGCCTCTGCTGAATCCAGAATGCTGCACACACTGCCTGATTCTAAAAAGTAAAGGTAAAGGTTCCCTTGCTCGAAAGCCAGTCGAATACGACTCTAGGGTTGCGGTGCTCATCTCCGTTTCAAAGCCAAAGAGCCAGCACTGTCCAAATACGTTTCCGTGGTCATGTGGCCGGCATGACTAAACAGCAAGGCGCATGGAACACCATTACCTTCCCACCAAAGTAGTACCTATTTATCTACTTGCAATTTCTTGCTTTCGAACTGCTAGGTTGGCAGGAGCTGGAACTAGAGACGGGAGCTCACTCCATCTTGCGGCAGCCGGGTCTCGAACTGCTGAACTACTGACTTTCCACAGCCTGCAGTTCAGCGTCTTAACCACTTGAGCCACCGCAGCTCCTGATTCTACTTTGGCCTAATTCTTATTGAGGTAAAAAGGCTGTATTTGGGATGTAATTTTTTTTTTTAAAAAAAGGATTTACATGTTCTGAAGTTCAAAGTACTGCATAGTCTTCTTGCAACTACACTTGAGTAGTTGGCATATATCCAAGAGTTCTGAAAGAACTTAAATGTGAACTTGTGGATCTCCTGACAAAAATATGTAATCTTTCATTAAAATCTGCTTCCATTCCTGAGGACTGGTAGCTAATGTCACTCCCATCTTTAAAAAGAGTTCCAGAGGAGATCCGAGGCACTCCAAAGCGATCTGTCGAGGATGGGCGAGTGGGCGTCAACGTGGCAAATGGGGTTCAATGTGGCCAAGTGCAAAGTGATGCACATTGGAGCCAAAAAGCCTAACTATAAATACACATTGATGGGGTCTGAACTGGCAGAGACTGACCAAGAGAGAGATCTTGGAGTTGTAGTAGATAACTCACTGAAAATGTCGAGACAGTCTATGACTGCAATAAAAAAAAGGCCAGTGCTATGCTGGGGATTATTAGGAAGGGTATTGAAAACAGATCAGCCAATATCATAATGCCCCTGTATAAATCAATGGGGCAACCTCATTTGGAATACTGTGTACAGTTCTGGTCACCAAACCTTAAAAAGGATATTATAGCTTTGGGGAAAAGTGCAGAAAAGGGCAACTCGAATGATAAAAGGGTTGGAACACTTTCCCTATGAAGAAAGGTTAAAGCGCTTGGGGCTCTTTAGCTTGGAGAAAAGATGGCTGAGGGGTGACATGATTGAGGTTTATAAGATTATGCATGGGATAGAGCGGGTAGAGAAAGAGGTACTTTTCTCCCTTTCTCACAATACAAGAACTCGTGGGCAATCCATGAAATTGCTGAGAGGTCGGGTTAGAACGGATAAAAGGAAGTACTTCTTCACCCAAAGAGTGATTAACACATGGAATTCACTGCCGCAGAAGGTGGTGGCAGCTACAAGCATGACGGCTTCAAGAAGGAATTAGATAAGCATATGGAGCAGAGGTCCATCGGTGGCTATTAGCCACAAGGTATAGGTTAGGACCCTGGGCCAAGCGATGCTCTGTATTTTTGGTGCTTGGGGGGGTCAATAGTGTGAGGGCTCCTAGTGTCCTGGCCCCACTGGTGGACCTCCTGATTGCACCTGGTATTTTTGGCCACTGTGTGACAGAGTGTTGGACTGGATGGGCCATGATGGCCCATTGGCCCGATCCAACATTGGCTTCTGTCATATTCTTATGTTCTTATTGTTCAGTATCGAAATATGGGGATGGAAAGAGCAAATACTTATCAGCCTGAAAACAATTCAAAATCTCTTTATGAAATTAATGTTGGCATTGCCAAGAGGGACACCAGCAGCCCTGTTGTGAGCTGAATTGGGTCCCTCTTCAGTGAGGGTGTAACGATTCCTTGTGGGGTTTTTTTGTGTGTGTCCCTTTAAAAGTTTGGTTGCATGGCTGTAGTAGATAGACTAGAGTGGTTGAGAGAGGCAAGTGTGGTATGATTGGTGGTTGACAGAGAAGGGGAGGTGTTTTGGAAGTGAATCTGGTTGGATGAGTATGTGAGTCAGTCAGTAGTTTCAGTTAGATGTTGACAGTTGATGTTCAGGTAGACAGTTAGTTCTTATGGAAGCAGTTATAAGCGGACAGCTGAGGTAGTTCAGTGAGAAACAGAAGGAAAGCTGAGTGTATAGGAAAAAGTAAATGAAAGTTTAATTGAAGACAAGTTATAGGAAAGGCTGTATGTGTTGATAAACTGGAGAGAAACAGTGAACATATATGACCTTGAGTTAAACAAGTGTTACGAAGTTACCTGAAAGATCGCTGTCAGTGTGGGATAAGATTGTGTGATACCAAAGCAATTGTTCATCATTTATACATTACTAGTTACATTGTACAACCCTCTTATTTAGTAGTTATTTCAATAAATCCTCTTTCATCCACGTTTATACCAGCTCTGAATGAAATACTTCCCAGGACCACATAGATCCCTGTAAGCCTTGAACTCAGTCTACCAAATTAAAAAGAGCAACAGTAAAAGCATACAGGTTTGGAAATCCTTAAAATTTCCTGGTGGCAGCCGTATATACCCAGTAGAAGAAAATAAAGAACACTTTTAAAGTGAAACTAGTCCTCCCCAATAAGGAGGACGTCACAGAGGGCTTGTGCTTACTTAGCAATATGAAAATCATGAGGAAAGAACCAATCAATAGATCCTGGTTCATTCAGCATACTCAGTTAGCATTTACTGCAAAGTAAGGATAAAGCTCGTTCCAACTTTCTTAATAATATATATTTTGTTGTTGTTATACCATCCCAGAAATCTGCTCCAGCCCTCAGAGAATAAGTTTGTCCTACGTGAATGGAGTTTAGAGAGGATGCCTTACTGGATAACTCTTTAATTACTCAGTCAAAGTTTGCCCTGTGGTATAAAATTATTTTAAAAAGATCATTTTAGAGCCACTTTCCTGACTGACATAACAGCATACAATTTCAGGAGGGCATTTACATTGCTACGTTTCCAAACAATGCCAACAGAGATGCTTGCTGGACGATGTTTTTTTTTTTTTTAAACAACACTGGAACAATGTATTTATGTATGTGGAAGTTCAGTGGAAGACCTCTCCCATTATATCTTGGTTTGCCCCTTATACCTGGAGCCCAGGAACAAATCTCTGGCCAATATTTTAATCACTTTACATTCCTTGTCTGACTCTGAGAGCCAGTTTGGTGTAGTGGTTAAGTGCGCGGACTCTAATCTGGGAGAACCAGGTTTGATTCCCCACTCCTCCACTTGCACCTGGCTGGATGACCTCGGGCAAACCGTAGTTCTGATAAGAGCTGTTCTTGAAAAAGAGCAGTTTCTGTCAAGAGCTCTCTCAGCCCCACCTACCTCACAGGGTGTCTGTTGTGGGAAGGGGGAAAGGAGTTTGTAAGCCGCTCTGAGACACCTTTGGGTTGTGAAGGGCGGGGTATAAATCCAATCTCCTCCTCCTCCTCCTGTTCTTCTTCTTCTTCTTCTGCAAGGCGCATGTTCTGCATTGTTTCTGATGTATTTATCTACCAGGTACTAAGCTGTTAGGCTACCCAGCGCAATTGGTGCACGTCTCTTGTCCTTTCATTTAAAGGGGAAACTATTAAGAACCCATTAGGAAACATTTACTTTTTTTCATTTTTAATGCTATGGCAGACATTAAAAAGCAGCACATGTCACAACGAATTCTGTTTCTTAATTTATTAATCTTGTTATAAAAGGAGAAATGCAGTCTCTCCAATCTTCTTGATAAAGTCAAGTTAATATCCAGAACTATAAATCTTTTATTACAAATGAGATGTCATCAGTGTCTAGCTTTTGCAAGGTAAAGAGGAAGAAATCATCTTTCAGTTTATATACAATTGAGCTATAAGGCCATTTCTAATATTCCATGTATTGAAAACAGAGAATCTACATCTTGTCTTACTTTATACACTTATAACTTGCATATGTTTTTTTACAAACCATTAAGTTCTTTCCATCATAGACTGTCTAACTTCATGCTAATTGTCTGCCCCCCTTAGACTTTGTCTTTGTGATATGGGGGAAGTTGATGATATTGTACATTATATTCTGAGATGTTCATGGCATGAAGCCCCTAGGCTAAAGTACATCATCCCTATTACTCCACAGCATAATGGACTCTCTGATCTGGATCTGGTCAATTTTTTACTCTTGGACCTTGACCACTATGTCTCTAGCAGAATGGCATCATTTGCCTTAGCAACAAGGAGAATCAGAATGAGTTTAGTATTTAATGTAAAGTAGAAGGAGTATAGGAGTATACTGATATTTTTTCCCCATTGCAGTAACCTCCCTCATTCTGCAGTGCCATCCTCTTAAGCTCCATGACAGTAGTGATAGAACCTGTCTATTACAGGGTCTAGTGTGAGCATTTTGCATGGTACCCTTATGTACTCATCCTAGTGGTGAAGTGATGTTCAAATCTCCTTCCACGTCTAGGAAAACACATCTATTGTTCTCCCTCATCCGGTGTGAGCAGGGCTGAACCTTGATTTTCAAGGTTTCAGTGAGTACTGATTAAAGACAATAAACTTATACTTGACTTGCTAATTGTCTGTTCTGTTTCTCTCCAAATTCTTCTTGCTGGTTCAGGAGATGGGTCCAGAAGTGTTTATTGTTTTATTGGCATGTGCTGCCCTTATTTGTAAGCCGCCCTGAGCCCGTCCGCGGGGAGGTCGGGATATAAGTGTAATGATAAATAAATAAATAAAGTGGCTATGAACCAGTTTGGTGTAGTGGTTAGGAGTGCGGACTCTAATCTGGAAGAACTGGGACTGATTCCCCACTCCTCCACATGCAGTCAGCTGGTGTGACCTTGGGCAAGCCACGGTTCTCTCAGAGCTGTTCTCTCTAGCAGTTCTCTCAGAGCTCTCTCACCCCCCCCCCACCTCACAGGATGTCTGTTGTGGAGAGAGGAAAAAAGGAAATTTTTATTTATTTTATTTTATTCTAAGCCGCTCTGAGACTCTGAGTGAAGGGTGAGGTATAAATCCAATCTCCTCCTTGTCCTCCTCCTCCTCCTTCTTCTATGGATGCTTTTTTCTCTAGAAGAAGAGGAGGAGGAGGAGGAAGAGGAGGAGATTGGATTTATACCCCGCCCTTCACTACCCATGGGAGTCTCAGAGTGGCTTACAAACTCCTCTCCCTTCCCCTCCCCACAACAGACATTTTGTGATGTAGGTGGGGCTGAGAGAGCTCTGACAGAAACTGCTCTTTTTCAAGAACAGCTTTGCCAGAACTATGGCTTGCCCAAGGTCATCCAGCATCTATCCCGCCCAAAGAGGAAACGGTTCTCTCTGCAACATGTATCTACTGGAGCAGTTGATGCTGAATGGTCTTATTTATCACATTTGTACCCTGCCCTCCCCTCAGAGGGGAAAAAAAATCCCTTTCATTTTCATTTTCACTGGAAAATTACCTGCCTACCATTTTTCTTCTCACCTTGACACAGAGAGTACTCCATCTTTCTGTGTTATGCCTCTGAGGATGCCAGTCACAGCTGCTGGCAAAAGATCAGGTCCTACAATGCCAAGACCATGGCCATACAACCTGGAAAATCTATAGCAGCTAATGAACTCCAGCCGTAAAAGCCTTCAACAACAGATCCATCTTATTTCTTAATGGCTAAAATAGTATCTTGGGCCTGTCCTTTTTAACACTAGATAGTATATCTTATTTTTACCATACTTACATTCACAACAGATGTCATCTATATGTATTATTTATTTATTTATTTATTTGATTTGTACCCCGCCAAGGCAGGCTCAGGGAGGGGTACAATGACTTGGCCACAGTGATCTACGTGACGGTCACCTCGAGGTTAGACTACTGCGACACTCTCTACATGGGGCTGCCTTTGTCACAGATCCGGAAGCTGCAGCTGGTGCAGAATGCAGCAGCCAGGCTGTTGATGGGTCTCTCTAGGCGAGATCACGTCCAGCCTGTCCTGAAGGCGCTGAACTGGCTGCCAATAGCGTACCGGGTTCGCTTCAAAGTGCTGGTTCTTACCTATAAAGCCCTATATGGCCAGGGTCCAGATTACCTAAGGGACCGCCTTTCCCCATATGTTCCCCCAAGGGGACTACGGTCAGGGGCAAAACATCTTCTGGTCGTTCCAGCTCCGAGAGATGTTAAATATGCTGGGCCAAGGCTTTTTCGGTGGTGGCTCGTATTTGGTGGAATGAGCTCCCGGAGGAGATCAGGGCCCTGTGGGACCATATGCAGTTCCACAGGGCCTGCAAGACGGAGCTCTTCCACCAGGCTTTTGAGTAGGAGCCGCCACTGTAACTGTACCACCATCACATTGCCATCTCTGGTGATGCGAACTGGCCTTGGGAATGGAGAACGGACAGTGTAGACCGATCAAGAAGAGACAGCAGTACCTCTGAAACAGTGCACTGGATGATATATTGTTGTGAGCACCGATTTTAAATGTATAATGTAATCGGATTGTTTTATTTGGTTTTAGTGTTATGTATGGCAATTGCCTCTTGTTAGCCGCCCTGAGCCCATGTGGAAGGGTGGGATATAAGCCAAATAAATAAATAAATAAATAAATAAATAAATAAATAAATAAATAAATAAATAAATAAATAAATAAATAAATAAATAAATAAATAAATAAATAAATAAATAAATAAATAAATAAATAAATAAATAAATGACCTTCCACAGCCTGCAGTTCAGCGTCTTAACCAATTGAGCCACCACAGCTCCAATACTGATTTATTACCACACAAATAAAATTGATAATGGTGTACATTTTATGGTGCAAGGAAATAGAAAATTGTGTTTATGTAAGGGCTTGACTTGCACAAAGGAGATGCTAAATAGAAAGGGTTTTTTTGTGGTTGAAACCTCTCAAAGATTAATTTGAAATCAACCCTATAGGTAGAAAAAAAAAAAGTATTAGAAACCTGAGAGGGAGGAGGTGGTATAGTGCCTGTTGGAGGGGGACTGCTGGAGAATTTGGGAGAGAGCCCTAATCTCTTAAATACAATTTATGAAATAAATACTCTCTTAATGCTCCAGGGCTCTTTTTGTAGCAGGTACTTATTTGCATATTAAGCAACACACCCCTAATGTAGCCAATCCTCCAAGAGCTTACAGTAGCTCCTGTAAGAAGAGCTCCGTAAGCTCTTGGAGGATTGGCTACATTAGGGGGTGTGGCCTAATATGCAAAGGAGTTCCTGCTACAAAAAGAGCCCTGCGAGAGCCATTGTGACATCAGCACCAACTTGTCCAATTCCATGTTATGCAGATTCTGCGCTCAATCGGCAAACTGGCTGTGCAGCAGATTTCAAACACTTCCATAATTCAGTGGATATTTCTCAGTTTAATTAATAATAATATTTGCATCTTTCATTAATGACCCCCTCCCCCTACATTTCTGCTGTAGTACATTATGCAATACATTTACTGTTGGAATGTTTCTTTTCACTTGAGTTAGCAGTATACCCAATAAGAAGTGGCAGTTTTCATTATTACTGCGATAGGTGTTCACACATCAAAGTATATGAGTGCAAAAAAATCTGTTTCCTGTCTTAAAAGAGAGACACGGAAACACCGGAAAGCAATAGATGGAGAGATAAGTAGATATAAAAAGGATGGACGGCAAAGACGAAAATTCAATTTCTCCAACGAAACATGCTGAACCTTGTTTCTTCACTGTTATCTGCCGAGCCTGTTGTGTTAGAGGTGAACAAAAATTGAACAGCGTATCTAAAATACTATTTTTAAAGGAAATAAATAGGCTTTCAGTTGCACTAACCAGGATTATCAGATGGATAGGTGTCTTGATAAGGGAACATTTCTCTGAAAGAGGAGTCAGAGTTATTGTCTACGAAGTATTCCCCCCCCCCCAGAAAAAAACCTGTTCTTAAACCCATCAGGAAATAGCTTCTTACTATATCCTAGCTAATAGAACTTACTCGGTTCGTATTTGCTCTCATGAGGGGTCAGAAATCATCCCATGTTATAGGCATTTGGGGAGGCTGGTTGCAAGTGTGCTGTTCTCAGCGCCATGCCCCCCTCTTCTTCTCTGTCTGACTTTAACCAAGCTGCCATTTTGTTGAGGAGCCAGTTTGGTGTAGTGGTTAAGTGCGCGAACTCTAATCTGGGAGAACCAGGTTTGATTCCCTACTCCTCCACTTGCAGCTCCTGGATGACCTTGGGCAAGCCATAGTTCTGGCACAGCTGTTCTTGAAAAAGAGCAGTTTCTCTCAGAGCTCTCTCAGCCCCACCTACCTCACAGGATGTCTGTTGTGGGGATAGGATGGGAAGGAGTTTGTAAGCCGCTCTGAGACTGCCTCCTCCTCCTCCTCCTCCTCCTCCTCTTCTTTTGCTTCTCATGTGCCAGCCGTACTCTGCAGACAGCTGTTTCCTTGTGGCACTCTCTTTTAGAATTGTTCATACAACAACATGTAGGTCGCACGCTTTTCCTGTGGTAGATCCAGTGCTCTGCAATGGCTTACCAGAGTAGGTGTGAAAGGTATTTTCACCAAAGGCCTTAAACCAAATGTCCTCTGAAATCCCAACTGTTTTATGAATAAATAATAACTAAAAAGCCAGTTTGGTGGAGAGCCAGTTTGGTGTAGTGGTTAAGTGTGTGGACTCTAATCTGGGAGAACCGGGTTTGATTCCCCACTCCTCCGCTTGCACCTGCTGATGTGACCTTGGGTCAGTCACAAGCTCTGGCACAGCTGTCCTTGAAAAAGAGGAGTTTGTGTCAGAGTTCTCTCAGCCCCACCTACCTCACAGGGTGTCTGTTGTGGGGGGGGGGAAGGGGAAGGAGTTTGTAAGCCGCTCTGAGACACCTTTGGGTAGTGAAGGGCGGGGTATAAATCCAATCTCTTCTTCTCCTTCTAAAAATAATGAATCACTTAAAATATAACTAATAACTACGTACCGCCATGTATCATGTACTATTTTACATGCATGCATGGTAAACAGTGGATTTATGTGTTGCCACCGACAGGTGGAGGGTGTTCCATAGTGTCCTGGAATAGAGCCAGAGATTTCAAGCCATTATTCCTTATTATGGACATTCTGAGTGTTCTGAGGGAGGACTTTCCAAGATAATCCAGAGTTCTCCTAAGCTTGTGGGACTCGTGGGAACACCTTCATCACCATCATTTCGCCTGCTGCCAGTTTTCCTCCTTCCCTCATTCCTGTGCTTTTATAAACTTACCACATTGTGAGACAGAAAAGGGAAGCTGAAGGCCTCTGCGATGAGGCATTTGTCCATGTGCAGTCTCATCACCTACCAGGAACCATGGGGACATAGGATGAGTGCTTGCCCCTCTTTCTTCTCTGCTACAGGTTACCCTCCTCCCCTTGCAGTTTGGGAAGATGGAAGGAAGGAAAGTGGCAGTAGTGAAGCATGGTTCTAGCCATGGGGGGGGGGGACTGGAGATTTGTCCGGGCTTGGGCTGGGCTGGGGAGTTCCTACCCCGGGGTCCTTTGTATGTCAAACCCCTTGTCTCTGTCCTGACCTGGATAGCCCAGGCAAGCCCAGTCTCGTCAGCTCTCGGAATCTAAGCAGGGTCGACTCTGGCAAGTACTTGGATGGGAGACCTCCTTGGAATACCAGCAGTCAGGAGGACAGGGGCAGGCTTTATTCAGCCACCTCTCTGAATATCCTCCAGGCCCCCAGTAGGGGTCAGTCACCAGAGGTCGCCATGACTTCCAGGCGTGTGTGTGAGTGCGCGCGCATGCACACACATGTTAAAAATACAAAAAAAACAAACCCCAAAAAACCTTGTCTGCAAGCGTTATGACCATTAGCAGTGATTTCCATTACTGTGTCAACAGGAGAATGTGTGAGGCTGCCTTCTGGTAGGGGGCTGGGTTGTTGTTCTTGTTAACTGGCACGAAGATTTGCATGTAATCCCTAAATGACTATTTGAGCATTATCTAACAAAAACCGCTTCTCCTTTATTAATCGGCTTTGTTAATCATTAATTATTAAGTCATGGTTCCATCATAGCCTTTAAATAGACATGTCTGATTGATTTGACAAATATAATTGGCTCATCCCTAATTGCAGATGTGCATAAATTCACAAGGAATGAAGGTGTTTCATAAAAAACTCTTAATCAATGCTCTTTGCAAGGGAAGCAACAACAGGCATGAATGACATGAGGGTAAGGCAGTAATCTACTCACCACTCCAGTCTTGCTTCAGCAGAATCAATGGTTGTATTCGGAATACGGTTACCAACCTCAAGGTGGGGCCTGGACGTCTCCCAGAATTACAGCAGCTCTCCAAACTACAGAGATCAGTTCCCCTGTAGGAAATGGCAGGTACAAAGGGCCAACCCTATGGTAACACATTCCAGCTAGGATCCCTCCCCTTCCCCTGAGCCAGTATGGTGTAGTGGTTAAGTGTGCGGACTCTAATCTGGGAGACCTGGGTTTGATTCCCCACTCCTCCACTTGCAGCTGCTGGATTACCTTAGGCAAACCATCGTTCTGTGAAAGCTGTTCTCTCAAGAGCAGTTCTGGAAAGAGCTCTCTCAGCCCTGCCTACCTCACAGGGTGTCTGTTGTGG
>NW_015168736.1:9465-10056 GCF_001447785.1 Gekko japonicus | reverse complement strand
AGACTCCGAGTGAAGGGTGGGGTATAAATCCAATCTCCTCCTCCTCCTCCTCCTCCAGTTTGGTGGAGTGGTTAGGAGCACGGACTCTAATCTGGGAGAACTGGGTTTGATTCCCCACTCCTCCACTTGCACCTGCTGGATGACCTTGGGCAAGCAATAGTTCTGGAACAGCTGTTGTTGAAAAAGAGCAGTTTCTGTCAGAGCTCTCTCAGCCCCACCTACCTCACAGGGTGTCTGTTGTGGGGAGGGGAAGGGAAAGGAGTTTGTAAGCTACTCTGAGACTCCTTTGGGTTGTGAAGGACGGGGTATAAATCCAATCTCCTCCTCCTCCTCCTCCTCTTCTTCTTCCTCTTCCTCTCCTCTTCATCCTTTGTCTTCTTCTTCCCTCCTCCTCCTCCTTCTGCTTCTTCATGTTTGTTCCAACAAAATTGGATATTGTGCGCCAGAAAACTTCTGTCATAATGAGAACATAATGAGAACATCATGAGGGACAGTTTCTTATCAAAATTGGCCTACCTCTAAGCCTGAAATACTATTACTTGGGAGTAAGTTTTGGTGACAGCAATGCACACCAGTAAACCAAGAAACAAT
>NW_015168736.1:4197-9396 GCF_001447785.1 Gekko japonicus | reverse complement strand
GATTTAAGTCAGTTGGGTTTTGAAGGTTGAGATTTAGAGGCTGGAAACTGTGAGTGAGAGAGAAGGGTTGGTTTAACAGGAGGTTTAATTATAGATCAGTTGAGATATCACATCTTTGATTAAGTTCCCTGGTCTGGGTTACTAAGTACACCAGTAGGGTTTGCTGGGTCTAGTGTGTAACCAAGTTGCAGCAGAGTCCTGGATTTGTGCCTTATAAACCTGCAGGAAAGAAGGTTCTCTTGGTCATGTATTATACAAAAGCCTAACATTCCAGAAATCCTGGTTGATAGCTAATATTTACCTCAGTTGTGTGTTTCTTTCTGAATAAACTCTGCATTCCTTGCAAAATGAAATGACAGAACATGCCTTGTTTGAATGGAATCTGGGTGGATTCTCCCCCTTTCTGGCACAAGTGCAATGTTTTGCACAGTTCCATTATTCTTTCCTTTTGATTTCCCTCAGATTGAAACATCCCAGGCAGATAATACGTCTGAGGAGAAGAAGGCTGTATGGAGAAAGGCCGGTTACTCCCCATCCCTTCTGGCTTTCTCCAGGTCAAAATCACAATTTGTGGCAGGGTATGAGTTTTCATGAGCCACTGCTCACTTCTTAAGATACAGTTAGACTGTGAGTCCATCTGTCTTTATACCTTGGAGAGTGGAGTGATTTCAGATGCCAAATGACATTAGCAGGTGAATGAAAATAGCAGGAGAATAACAATAGCAGGTGTGATTGAATTAGGTGTGATATGCAGAGGGTAGTAAGCCTGGAGAAATCAGCATTGGTAATGAGACAGGAAACCTAGGTTTCAATTCAGTCCAGGAGGATGCATTCTCTTACGCTTCATTATCAGATTGGAAAAACTTAGTAAAAAGCCTCTTTCCCATGCACCCTTCTTCTGCTAAGATGCATTTTGTTCTGGCTGTTTTGGGGGGTGGAAAAAAGCAGAGAAGGAAATTGGATCTCTATCTCATGTGAGCCTCCTCTTAATACTGTGTAGCTGTCATTTTAAGTTCTTCATAACTGTGATTGCTATTTGGGGCTTTGGATTTTTCTGGACTTTGACTATGGATATGTTAGCAGTCACCGATATACACTAAAGGGTATTATGATCTTCCCTGTTGACTCCTCCTTGAATTCTACTCATCAGTAGCATTTCAGTAGAATCCAGTAATAAGTACATGAGACCAGCGCTTCTGGATCAGACTAACAGGGCTTAGTGGCAACTTATTTTACACTGGACACAACTCGCTTCAGCATTTAACACAGCTGGCCAGTTGTTGAGGGTGGATCTCTTTGGTTTGCTCACAGAGAATCAGCCTCTATCTTGCATATTGTGGATAGATTTTTTTTAAAAAAAAATCTGTGTGGATTGATTCTTTTTCAAAAACGAGTGATGTTATCAGGAATTATCAGGAAGATTCAGTGCATCCCTAATTAAAGTGAGTGAAGTACCATGCAGTGTTGTCTCCTTTGACATTGAGGCTGCATCTGAATGTCCAGTGTGGAACCCTAGGCTTCTTCAAAGCCT
This sequence comes from Gekko japonicus, assembly GCF_001447785.1. Classification (NCBI taxonomy): domain Eukaryota; kingdom Metazoa; phylum Chordata; class Lepidosauria; order Squamata; family Gekkonidae; genus Gekko; species Gekko japonicus. The sequence goes on along the minus strand of NW_015168736.1, from coordinate 7,865 downwards.
TGTGATTGGACTGTCAGTTTCAAGATCACAGTTTCGAAGAATGAGCCTTGAAAAGATAGAGGTCCATTACTGGCCTTCCCCTGTAATACTCAGCTTCAAGAGAGTACTGAACACAATCCAGGATATGCGTGGCAAAATCTAACAATGCTGTGCAGTATCCACATTATCTGAATGTCTACCTTACAACACCCCCTTAGAGTCTGCCACAACCAATGAGTGTATAGATAGTGATGATGGAAGCATTCCCTGAGTGCAAGGAGTCTAAGCACAACCATTCGATCAGAATATTTCACTGGGTACTAACGTGCAGGATGGAATCTTCTATGGAGGTATCTAAGAGGAGAGCCATGTGAAAAACATAATAGAATAATACATTGCAGTCACTGTTCTGTTCCCTGGAAACTTTCCGTGTTCCAAAACATTTCAGCTTTATTAAAAGCTATTTGTTTTATGCATTAGGTGTCCCTTTTGCTCAAAGGAAGGTAATGTGTTACATTATGACTCATTTGTTCAGAAAGGTAGTTAAGGCAATCAGTGAATAATGCCATTTGTTACGTGGGCTTGATAAACATAATTCACTCTTTTGTTACAATCAAATGTTCCTATTATTGCTCTTTTCAATTTACCTGATGTAAAACTGTTTTGCATTGAAAGGCTACCATGTGTTTTGTCTCTTTTGGTTAACCGTGCATTGTTTTTATTTAGGCATTGTCGGGAAATATCTCCCTCCAATAAATTTTATGTATAACAATCTATGAATTCCTACATTCAGAAGGGCACCAGAGAACAAAATAATTATTCATCAACAGAAGCTAAAGATCCAGAGCCTTTAGAAAGTCTCTCTTTATTATGATCGGTTGTGTGTGTTTGTGTCTGTCTGTGTGTGATGGGGATGGCATTTGTCTGACTTCGGCCTTTGGAGGGACAGGGCATCTCTGTATGTTCTGAAAGCACAGATTTACATTCCTCACATCTGCCTAGGGATATGCATTCGGTTCATCTGAACCGAATGCACCCCCAAAAATGGCCTATTCGGACTCCTTTCGGGCCGCTACAGGCTGATTCAGATTCTCTGATCTGAATTGGCTTATCACTGAATTGCCGCCGAATTTCAGCGGCAATTCGGCCCCATTATATCCTATGGGCCATTGAAGTCAATGGTGAAAACATAGGGTATATTCTGTGGGCTAGAGGGGATAGGGTTTGAGGGAGAGGCTCCAAACTCATAGGGTAGCTGCTGGAGGCTCTCCCAAAGATACCAACCATGTTTGAAAAACATTGTACCAGGGGGTCCAATTCTATGGGCCCCCAATCTGTTTGAGGGCCCGTAGAATTAGACCCCCTGGTCCAATGCTCTTGAAACATGGTTGGTATCTTGGGAAGAGGCGCCAGCAGCTCCCCTGTGAGTTTGGAGTCTTTCCCTTAAGCCCCCTCCCCTCCAGCCCCCAGAATATACCCTATGTTTTCGCCTCTGACTTCAATAGTCCATAGGATATAATGGGGCTGAAATTGACATTCGGCTGGCCAAAAGACTCTCGAATCTGCTGGTACTGATGAAACTGACATGTGGGAGTCTTACTGCCAGCCAAAATTGATTCTGCCCGATTCAGCCGAATCCGAATGGGCCGAATTTTTGGCCTTAGGATCTCTCTCATTGCACCCAGTCATAGGTCTCTCGGTTTTGCAACTACTGCAAGTGTTTCTGGGGAGGGACAGCCACATGGTATAGCCTGATCCCATCAGATCTCGGAAGCTAAGCAGGGTCAGTACTTGGAAGGGAGACCACCAAGGAGGACTGCAGTGGAAGACAATGGTAAACCTCTGCCTCTCACTTGCCTCGATAGCCGCTTGCTGGGGCCATCATAAGTTGGCTGCATAAGCTGGTGGTCCCCATCAGTGAGCTCACACCATGAATAGGTGATTTTGACGGGTGCAGGTTCAGGTGGTCCAAGACTGTATAGAATGGATCCTGTGCAAGTGAGAGACAAAGCATGCAGGGCAGGTAAAGGAGAGTCAGACGGAAAAGCAGTTTGGTGTCTCTGGCTTGCATAGGATCCTTTCTTTTTTTTCTTTTTCTTTTTTTTACAAATTCCAGTCATTTTACTACTTTTTGAGTCTATTTTTTTACATTGTTTTCTATCCACTTATATAATCTCGACCATCTTCTCACAAATATTTCTTTGTCTTTTCCCTGAATTAACAAGATTAATTTATCCATTTCTGCTAAATTCAACAATTTAGAAATTATCTCCTCCCTGCTTGGAGTTTTCTCAGATTTCCAGTATTTGGCTAAAAATATTTTGGCAGATGTTATTATGAGTACTATTCGATATACATCAAAATGGTTGAAGCATTCTGGAATTTTTTTAACAGGTATATTTCCAGGTTCAATGTCAAGTATACACTAATCATTTCTAAAATTATTATCTCTATTTTCTCCCAAAAGTTTTGGATTTTTACATATCACCACCACATATGATAAAATGTAACTATATTCGCTTTACATTTCCAACATTTGTTAGAACTATTTACATAACATTTTGCTATTTTATCTGGTGGCCAATACCATCTGTGGAACACTTTGAAAATATTTTCTTTATAAGGTATAGCCCTCATCCTTTCTATATACTCCTGAACCTGCACCTGTCAACATGTTAATTTTGAAAGCCGCAGGTTCAGGAGTTTCAGGATTGTATAGAACACATCCTGTACAAGCTAGAAACATCAAAATCTCAGGGGACATAGAGGGTCTCCTCTATGTGCCCTCCAAGTTGTTCCTTTGAAGTTTTGTAAATATTTTCATTGAGTGGTGTTAGAGAATGAGCTTGATATTTGCTTTATGGAATATTTATTGCTACACACAATGGAATGTGCACACACACATAGGCTCAGAAAGCTGTACACTTTAAGTCACCTGTTGTGATGTCACACATAGGAGGTGCCTGCACATGCCTTACATGTAAATAAAGTTTCAGCTGCACAGTTGCCCAGCCTGGTGAAGAAGCACAAACCTCCATTATTGTGAGCAATGAGAAACAACAACTCTGAGAAGAGACAGAACTGTTTGTAGTCATGTACTACCCATCACCTGCTTTATTCCTGCATTGGCATTTCCTGCCAAATGGACATTTGGTTATCAATAGAATGGCCATAAGAACATAAGAGACGCCAATGTTGGATCAGGCCAAAGGCCCATCCAGTCCAACACTCTGTGTCACACAGTGGCCAGAAATACCAGTGCCATCAGGAGGTCCACCAGTGGGGCCAGGACATTAGAAGCCCTCCCACTGTTGACCTCCCCAAGCACCAAGTGAGCATCACTTGCCTCAGAGCCCCTATCTATACCTTGTGGCTAATAGCCACTGATGGACCTCTGCTCCATATGCTTATCTAATTCCCTTTTGAAGCCGTCCATGCTTGTAGCCACCTCCACCTCTTGTGGCAGTGAATTCCACGTGTTAATCACTCTTTGGGTGAAGAAGTACTTCCTTTTATCCGTTCTAACCCGACCGCTCAGCAATTTCATTGAGTGCCCACGAGTTCTTGTATTGTGAGAAAAGGAGAAAAGTACCTCGTTCTCTACCTGCTCTATCCCATGCATAATCTTATAAACCTCAATCATGTCACCCCTCAGTCGTCGTTTCTCCAAGCTAAAGAGCTCTAAGCTC